>NC_141145.1:7223060-7500580 GCF_053477565.2 Lygodium microphyllum
GCGAGGAATAATGATTAAAACCCATATCGCATACCCGGTTGAGGAATCGTCAAAGGGGAATTGGTGCATAAAGAGTATGCCAGGGTGCACAGTTGATGGTGCAGTAGTGCGTTCAACCCGTCTGGCATAAGTGCAAGGAGGAAGGCAAGGGAGCCTTACAGTGCAGTGTACAGAACAGGGTGATGTGTCTTGTGATGACGGTAAAGACCCATCCCGTGGGTGCATAGGGAAACGGAAACGTACCTGACTCCAAGTATCGTAACGTCCCTCAATCTCACCTCTCGGTAATTGATTGAAGAAACTCTAGTCACACTCAGCCCACCCTCTGTCTCACGCTCTGTTGATAGTTACAGGAGGGCAGCCTTTTCCTGAAACCCATTGATGTAATCCTCACAGTCACTTGTGCAAAGATTGTATGCCTTGTGTGCATTTGATGGTGCAACTGTGCATCCCGCCCTGTGCCGGCATACGGTGCGAGAAGGAAGGCCAAGGAGCCTTATGGTGCAGTGCACAGAAACAATTTGTGCTTTGTGCTTTGAGAGGCCCATCCCGTGCGTGCAACACTTCATTCACACTTCTCACCTCTCATTTGATTTGAAGGGAAAAGATTGGTCACTCGCCCCACCCTCTGTCTCACGCTCTGTTGATAGATACAAAGGGCAACCATACTCACTTCCCCATCCGGTTAGGATGAAAACTCACATCACTCGATCGTTTGTCGATGAAGATCGCATCGAATATTGTATTGGACAGGATCATGTCGTCTACTAGAGGATAGGTAGTCACTTTGCAAAGAGACCAGGACACAGCGTACCAAGGGAGGCAGCTTCAGAATTGGATCCTAGGAATATCAATTAATGAATCCACTTTCTGGACTGCTGGGTGTTACCACCTTTTCCACAGCCAGCTTCTCGCCCAAGGGTATTTACCACCTTTTCTTGGAATGAGGCCCGCTATGACAGGGAATTGCTTCCTTTTCTCTCATAACAGATTTGTTTTGTTTTTTTTTTCTTGTTTTTTTTTCTTCTTTTCTTTTTTCCCTATTCCCGAGGGTGTTTCCACCTTTTCTCGAAGAATAGGTCGGCATGACAGGGACCTTAGTCCTTTTCTCCCATGACCGATATGTTTTTTTTTTGTCTTTTTTTTTTCTCTTTTTCTCTTTTCTTCAAATTGAACAAGGGAATGGTGGAAAGACCATGTGTCAGAACCCACCTCGCCACTGTCGCTGGTGGAAAATAGAGGATAAGAGATCAAGGCTAGAAGGGGGGTTTGAGGAGATAGAGGGTTGCGTCCACTTCATCAGGAGTGATCGAAGAACGACTAACAGAAGTATCATCATAAGAAGTACAGTGCCGCGCCAATGAGGGAAAAGATCAAGTGACCATAATTGTCAAGATCCCCAAGGAGGGAAGTACTTCTTCAGGCGATATCCATTAATCAGAAAGGGATCATCAGAGGCATCAACGGTCTGTACTTGGACAGAGCCATTAGGGTTGACTGCAAGTACCTTATAGGGGCCCATCCACCGCTGCTGGAGCTTGCCAGGAAACTTGCCAAAGCGTGAATCATAGGCTAGGACCAAATCACCTTCTTTGAACTCCTTATGCTTGATGAAACTATCATGGTAAGCCTTGCGTCGAGCTTGCGTGGCTTCCATGCACTGTAGAGCCATCCTACGAATTTCGTCCAAACATTCCAAGTGCAGGAGACGGCGTTGCAGTGAATCATCATCCCCCAAATGCTCTTTGATAGCCACTCTCAAAGAGGGTAGTTCCAATTCAACAGGAAAAACAGCTTCTCTTCCATACACCAACTGGAAAGGTGTCTGTCCCGTTGCTGCTTTATGGGAGGTTCTATACGCCCAGAGGGCCTCTGTAAGTCGATCATCCCAATCACGACGATGTGCGACAATTGTTCTTGTCAGAATCGAGCAGAGGATGCGATTGGTGACTTCGACTTGGCCATTGGCTCTGGGGTAATAAGGAGTGGACTTGCGATGGCGGATCTTATACAACTCTGTCAACTCTTCCATGACTTTGTTGAGGAAATGAGTGCCTCTATCACTTACCAGCTCTAAGGGACTACCAAAACGGGTGATGATATTCTCGTACATGAACAGGGCCACGCTGTTACCATCGTCCCGCTTTAGGGCTTTAGCTTCACACCACTTTGTAACATAATCCGTACATACGAGGATGTATCTGTTATGTTTCCTTCTGGTAAGAGGATTGATTGGACCTACGAAGTCAATGCCCCACTTCTCAAACGGCTTCAAAGGAAGGATAGGTTGCAGTGGCATGGCACTTGTCTTGGTGGGTTTCCCCATTCTTTGACAAGCATCACATCTTTTACAGTAATCATAGGAATCTTTGTGGATGGTAGGCCACCAATAACCTGCTAGCAGAGCCTTCCTGGCTGTAGCTTCTCCTGCAAAGTGACCTCCACATGGCTCGTCATGGCAAGCCTTCAGAACAATCCCAATCTCATCTCCTGCAACACATCTTCTGAGCACTTCATCTTTGCCTTTCTTGTATAGTGCACCGCCTAGTAGGGTGTAGGGGGATGATTCTAGCATGAGCTTCTTCCTTTCCCAACTAGAAATACCAGGAGGGTACTGTTGGGTTGCCAGCAGATTGGCAATGTCTGCATACCAGGGAGTTACAGTTTCCACCAAGAATAGGGAAGCATCAGGGAGATCTGGTTCATCCTGCTCCTCGTCTGCAGTTTGTGGGATACGCGACAGATGATCAGCCAGAACATGGGAACGACCAGGCTTAGTAATCACCTCAAAGTCGAACTCTTGGAATAGAAGGAGCCATCTCATCATTCGTCCTTTCATATCTGCTTTGTTCATCAAGAAGGACAGGGCCTCATGATCCACATAAAATTTAAAGTGGGTGGATAGGAGGTAATGGCGAAACTTCTCTAGGGCAAACACCATTGCCAAGCACTCCAGCTCTGTCACTGTATAGTTCCGTTCCCTATCAGTGACTTTTCAGCTTGCGTAATAGATCGGTTGATCCAACTTCGAGGATCCCTTTTGGCACAGGACAGCACCTAAACCTTCAATTGATGCATCAGTGTGTACATGGAACTCTTTCGTCCAATCAGGAGGTTGCAGAATGGGTGCCTCTACTAGACACTGCTTCAGAATGCGGAAGGCTTTATCACATTCTTCTATCCAAGTAAACTCTGCATCTTTCCTCAGGAGCTTGTGCAAGGAGGTTGCCTTTGTCGCAAAATGAGCTATGAACCTTCTGTAGTAACCCACATGACCTAAGAATCCCCTCAACTGTTTGAGGTTGGTAGGTGCTGTCAGAGCTGCAATCTTTTCAATCTTTGCAGGGTCTGTTGATATCCCTTGTGCAGAGACAATGTGGCCCAACAGAACTCCAGAAGAGACCCCAAAGATGCATTTGTCGGGGTTGAGGGAAATCCCATACTCCCGGCATCGATCAAAGCATTGTTCCAAATGTCCCCAATGTTCACTGATCAAACTATAGACACAGAAGTCATCCAAATATACCTCGATAAAGTCATGCAGATGATTCTGAAATGCAGCCATCATGACTCGTTGGAAAGTAGCAGGGGCATTGCAGAGCCCAAAGGGCATCACTCGGTAAGCATAGGTCCCCCATTCTGTGGTGAAGGTTGTTTTGGATTGGTCTTCTTCTGCAATTTGGACTTGATTGTATCCGCTGAATCCATCCAGAAGAGAATAAAGCTCATGTCCTGCCACTGTGTCCAACAGTTGATCTGTGAAAGGGATAGGAAAATGATCCTTCTTCGTCTTGGAATTAAGCTTCCGGAAATCCACACATATTCGCAATTTTCCATTCTTCTTGGGTACAACCACAATGGGTGAAACCCATTCACTATTTGCCACTGGATAGATGAACTCGGCTTCCAGAAGCTTCAGCAGCTCCGCTTTTACCAATGTGGAATAATTCGGGTTCATTCGCCTCTGTCGTTGCCGTACTGGCTTGGCATCAGGCTCCAAGTCAATATGATGTTGACATATTGTGGGATCAATCCCCTTTAGGTCTTTGTAGGACCATGCAAACATGTCCAAATTTTCTTTCAACAAGTTGTACAAGGTTGACAACTCCTCTTCTGGGAGACTGCTACCCACCTTCAAGTGGCGTTCAGTGCCTTCTGAATCCACAAAGGTTAACTGCCTTTCACCTTCTACTTCACGGATGAAGGTCCCGCGGACCGCTTCTGGATACAGATCCAACTCCTTCAAGGGAGTGGTATCCTCTTCGGATGTCCCACTAGAACCAACTTCTTCTTTTGGTGGAGACTTAGGTTGCTCCTTAAGATGTTGGAATGGGATTAAAGCTGTTTCGGGTTTGGTGTCAAAATTAATTACCTCGTGGCTTGAAGACTCCTCTTCTGATGATACATCCAAGAACGTCACATAACAGGGACCCTCTGACGCCTGTTGGGTTTGTGGGACTGGTGCTTGTTGGCACGGTGCATCATCATCATCTTTCTTCGGCAAGGATGGGTTAGGACGGCAGGAGCCACTCTTGAAAGACGGCTTATTCTTCTTAATCCATTTCTTATAAAGGTTTTGCATATGAGAAGATCCATTTGCCAGACCAAATGGTATCATCACCATTCTGTCCCATAGCATGAGCTCATTGGCTTCTGATGCTTTTGGAACTTCTCCCTCTAATGTATCCTCTTCAAGTGGGATAGATTCTTCCGGCTCACTTTCATCACCTTCTTCGTCCATATCATATTCATCCTCTTCTGTCTCTGTCTCTGCTTCTGCTTCTGCTTCTGCTTCTGTCTCTACTTCTGCTTCTGCTTCTGTTTCTGCTTCTGCTTCTGCTTCTGTTTCTGCTTCTGTTTCTGCTTCTGTAGGAGCTCTGTAACAGAAGAACAAATTCTCTGTTTCCTCTTCTACCTCTGTCTCTGTTTCTACTATGGCCATGTAACAGGGAGAGCAATACATCCATGCTTCTATCTCACTATCAAAAGTGATTTCAGAAGTCATTCCCGGTTCAGGCAGGAAGTATTCACCCATTGATAATGGCTTTGCATCTTTTGGAAGTCGGCTTACAGTATCCACTGTTAAGGAATGTGCCACTGTTTTCTTGGGAAGGATCTGTTTGACAGCATCTTCGTCTGCTGATGTTCCATCTATAGCCTCATTAGGGGAGTCAGAAGATAATTCCAAGGAGGTGGATCCATGTCCTTTTTGAGAACCATACAGTTTTAGCACCACTTTGTTGGGTCCTCTACCCAAGGTCAAGGTTCCTTTGAACCAATCCGTCCTTGCTCGGGCTTCAAAAAGCCATGGTCTGCCTAGTAACAGAGGATAGGATGTGCCATAAGAGTTTGGCTTCACCACCAGATAGGTTAGCCAATAATCTTTTCCAGCCACTGTAGTCTTCACATATGGAAGAATACCCAAAGGCTTGATTCTACTCTGATCCGCCAGTCTGATGAGCCATTGGGTTGGTTGCACACCTTGTAGGCCTAGATCCTTCATTGTAACATCCGTCATAATGTTTACCGATGAACCACCATCAATCAGTGCATTTGCAATGAAGCAGCCTTCTATCCACACGCCAGTCTCTGGGGTACCCGGATCTAGGAAAGCATTAGCCACATCCACTTCTTTTACAGGTTCTGAAGCCTTGTTGGACTTTGTTGCTGTTGAGGGAGAAATCCTTAAGCCACGTCTTCTTGTCAATATACTTTTGAACCTTTTCCGGCAACTGGGGGACAACATCAATAATTGTCGAAATGTGAGGTTTGGTCTTAAGGTATCTAGATCTCTGACCAAATCGTATTCCTTAATAGGATCCACTGGCTTCTCTAACCGATTAGGGAATGGGGCAACACCCATTTTCATTTTCCCTCTTTCTTCCAACAGAGGAATTACAGGAACTTCTTCTGCCACTTGTGGCACTTCCTCCTCTTCTGTATCCTGGACCTCTGGTCCTGTCTCTGTAACTGTCTCTGTAACTCTCTGTGGCACTGTAGTGCTCTGTACAGCACTGTTAGGCTCTGTTCTGTTCTGTTCTTCTGGTGGAAGATTGAACTTCACTGTTCTGGCAGGAGGGTTATTTTCTTTCTGGGTAGGCGGTTCCTTCTGCTTTGCGCGCGTGATGGCAGCAACTTCCAATTCCACTAAATTGGAGGTAGGCTCTTGGGCCTTAGCTGGACTATCAGTAGCACTGTTTTTCACTGGGGTTGGGCTTGGACAATCTTTTGCAATGTGGCCTTCTCCTTTGCATCCACTGCATAAGGGCTTGTAATCCACTGTCCTTTGAGGATTTGGACAATTTGGTGATATGTGTCCCTTTTCTCCGCATCTGTAACATTCCACTTCTGATCTCTGACCACCGCCAGACTGTCTTCCTCTGTAACTTTGAGAGGGAAATCTTCTGGGTCCGAAATTAGGACCAAACTCTCTAGGCTTGGGTCCAATATCTTGTGTTGTCATTTTGGATTCCAGCAAGTTGAATCTTGCGTCTTCTTCCTTCCTTCTCCTATCATGCATCTCCTTCAGAGAGCAAATGTCCTCTGTATGGTTCTTCCGCAAACAGTAGGAACAGAAGGCCCCAGGAATGGTGGGTTTTCGTGTACATTCAGTGGCTAAATGGCCTGCTTGATGACACTTACCACACCAAGTGTTTGACCGCATCACATCTCTTCCTGCTCCTGCAACGTTGGATATGCTAGCGGTATTCACTTTCAGCGTCTGTAGTTGTTCTGTAATCACATCCATCAACTCCTTTTTGATGTTTGCAACTGAGTTGGATAAATAATCCTTCAAGCTTTCTCCTCCGGACGTACTGGCAGGAGGGTTTTGAGGAGTCTCTGTAATCACTGCATAAACGGGTTGAGCCGGTACAGAGGGATCTCTGTTCTGGTTCTGATTCAGAGCTCCTGTTTGAACTGTTGGCTGTTGACTCCAGTTGGTAGGGTTCCACTGTTGCTGCTGATTTGGCATTGAGGAAATTGGTTGGAACCATTGTTGTTGTGGTTGAGCTATCATTTGAGGCATGGATTGTGGCCACTGTGAATTTGGTGCACTGTACTGTGATATCGGGGGTATCTGTTGGTAGGGATAGGGAACAGTCCCTGGGACTGCATTTAGTGGATACATCATTCCTGGCATCAGAGGAGGTAGAACTCCTCTTCCTATATTCATCGCCAATCTAGCTTCCACTTCATCGTACAGTCTTGCACCTTCTGTTGCAGCTTGCAGTGTGGCTGGTCTTTGCAGCTCCACAAACTTACGGACTTCTGGTTGTAATCCTCTGAGAAACACCCCCTTCTGAATGCCATCATCTAGATTATGGTTAGTCCATCTCTTCAGGATGGATTCCATTCTTGAGACATAAGCTTCTACTCTTTCTCCAGAGGATTGACTTAGGTTCATAAATTCCTCTCGCATCCGCTCTTCAAAACCTTCACGCCTGAATTTAGTGAGGAAGGCCAACTTCAGGTCGTCCCATGTGCCAAAAGTTCCTGCTGCTTGTCTCTCATACCACTGAAACGCCGTGCCCTTGAAAGTGGCGAGGAATATTGCTAACCAATGCTCAGGGGTTCTGGCATTGTTAGCCACACACGCTACCATGAACTCTGCTACATGAAGATCGGGGTCTTCATTGTACTCTCCCTTAAAAACTGGAAATGGGACTACATTCGCTGGCCTGTCATCAATATTTCCAGGACGGATCTAGCTTGTAAGTGGACCTCCAGCAGGAGGAGGAAGGGCTTGATGTGCCATTGGGACTTCTGTAAAGAGTTCCGCAAGGGCGTCAAAGGCGGCTTCTGTTGCGAGCTCGTTCTCAGCCTTGATTTTTGCTTTCTCTCTTCTCACGTACCTCTGGACTCGTTCTAACGCTTGCCTTTTTATTGCGTCATTCATCAGGGGGTTGGCTCCACTATGTTGTTAGTGCTCCACAGAGGGTTAACAAAAGGCCTCAGTCTCTGTAGGACTCTCTTGCCAACATTTCTTCTACTTCTTTCTTTTCAACGTCCCTGAATTCTGCTTTCATGCCACTACACAGAGGAAGGTATTCGGTTCTGAAGGTGTCAAAATGCATACGTCTGAGCATTGTGGTGGTACCATCATCATAGTAATGCCAGCTTCTGATGGTTTCAATAGTGTATGTTGTGAAAAACACTCTGTCTACCAACTTCCAGTGGGTTGCTAATTGAGCAAACAGAAGATTATCAGTACACCAAGCATCCCATGTATCTTGCTGTTGAGCATCCACGAACAAATTCCAACTCTTTTTCTTCTTGTCTTTGTGAACCTCTACAGACCAAGACTTTTGAAGCTTCTTCACAATCTCCCACTTGATGTTATCTGGAAACTTCTCAATGAATGCCAAATCTTCCATGGATGTTCATTCTCTCTATTTCTGCTCTTCAGTTTGTTCCCAAATAGTTTGCCACCAAGATGCAAGTTTCTGCTGCTTCAACAGGAAGAGGAAACTGTCCACCACATAGAGCACACATAGAGTGGCTTTGATTATGAGAAATTCCAACTCTTCAGTGGAAGAAGGAACTTTACAAACATCCATTGAATTCTTCTCTTCTTGGCAATGCCATTTCCTTCATTTTCAGCCTCTTTTGGTGCTTGTTGATGGCAAGATTCCCCGGCTGCGCACCAAAAACATGGAGCCCCGAGAGGAACACCAAGGAAAAGGGAATTATCTTACAAGAAAATCTATCTTATAACATCAACAAGCTTGTTTATCATGTTTCATATTGTCACAATGAAGAAAAGAACACCAGGCACAACAAATCTTCATGCAGCATCATGTAGATCTCCCACGGATTTTAATAGAATCAACCATATTCTTCAACATCTTCACAAAATCCATCAATGGAACAAAGAAAGCAAAGAAATACACCATCTTTGAATGGAAATACATCACATAGTATTCATCTTCAATATCTTCATAGTCTTCTCTCTCAATCTCTCATATACAATCACTCTGTTTGAGTAGAATTGGCTATCTCTGACTCTCTCTCTATCTCACTCCATCAATAATACATCATATCCTCACTACAATCTCTCAAAAATCACTCTCAATAATCACTCTTAGGTCGTGGATACCCCTCCCAAGAGGTATGTCTGATATGAAGGGTCACCAGAGCCACTACAGTGTCTCTTCACAGCTCACTACTGTCACTTCACTCTAGTCTTCACTTGAGTCTTCAGCAGCTACTTCTTTCAGCTCTTTTGCACTTATATTCACCTCTTTCCAAGGCTAGAAAACTTTCCCAAAGTCACACATACATTCCACAGAACACTTACAGAAGCATACAGAGCAGTCTACAAAACAGTACTAGAACAGCTACAGTACAGAACAGAACAGAGACAGAACAGAAGCAGAAGCTCTACAGAAGACCTACAGAAGGTTACAGAAGGTTATCAAAACCTCATAACTCACTCTCAAACCATTTCAAACTCTCACAAACCATTCAATAAACTTTCTCAATATCTCATTCTTCATCAATCAATACTTCATCCCTCCTTACAGAAGACAATCAGAACAAAACAAACCAAAACAGAACAAAACAGAAGGTATACAGAACCATTCAGAACCTATCAGAACATCACAGAACCATCAACAAACATCACGAACTTCCAAAACACAATCAATATCATCTAAAACACTCTCAAACCACTTCCAAATCAATCAATCATCCCATAAAATCAACCATTCAGCTCTCAAAAACAACAAAAATCATCCAAAAAACAAGTCATTTCAACACTCAACAATCTTAAATGAATCGCAAAGATCCATTCTTCTTGGGCAAGGTAAACCATCGTTGGAATATGGAGCTGAAGATGGCTCCAATATTCGCATTCTTATCTTTTCATTTAGAAGCTCCAATAACTTAGGCAAATGAGCCCTTGGTACCGGAATTGGTTTAAGATTCCAAGGAACGTGTGGGACCGTAAAAATCACCATTGGTGCCACAACGCTTGGATCCACACAGCCAATTTCATGTGGCTGAAATGAAAAAGCTTTACCATGATTCTTTATCATCTGCATGAAGATTTGCTTTTCAACTGGGCAAGAGAAAAGATTCTTCACCAAATTTCAGCTCTTGTAAACTGTCTGCTGTAAATTGGTGACCAATCTTTGGGATCACAAAGGCTTGGCTGTTTGGATATCCTTTTTGCTAGTCCATCACTTTTGGGTGTTAGAGGAGTAGCCACTGGCTTGACCTTTTTATCAACTGTCTTATACTTTGTTTCTACTCTTACCTCTTCCTTGTTCGGATGTCCAAAAGCTTCATGATCTGCAGATTCTTGAATTATGTCATACATATCCAATGTGCATACTTGTATGGACTGATTTTTAGCTTGATTTTCTGCATGAACAGCTGCATATATTTTAGCCATTGCATCATTATAATTCAACCCATAAAATAGCCTTGAAATTTTTTCATCTATAGGAAAAACATCAATTTTCTTCAGTTCTTGTTCCACATGACATAGATGCTTTCTTTCAGCCCTATTCATGGTTGAAAACTATTTATAACATCCCACACTATTGGCCATAAAAACCTGCAAGTCAGCTTTTGGCCTTGCCCCCTTTACATGTGAAGGTAATTTTTTATAACATGATGCACTGCCATAGCCTCCACTTATAGCAGTGCTACCCGAAAACCCTTAAATTCTCAGGCATTAGGAGGAACAGGATGATCTCTCAATCGATCTCTATTCGGGTGATGATTTACACATACAATCAAGAATTGGACAGCTTTATCATTATCCTTACTTCTTATCCGAGCATATGATGAACCATCATCAAGGGTCTTTGTCTCTAAACGAGACTCAGAAATAAAAAGTTGTCCAAGAATGATAGGATAGCAGCTGGAATCTTGAACAAAGAAATGAAATTCATCTTTTACATTACCAATAGTAACTTGTACATAAGGGCATGCTGCATAAAGATCACCAGAGGAGTTATTGGATGCTTTCATGCACCATCCTGGTTCCACATCAATGGGCCATCCGCCATTCTCGTAGAGACTTCTTGACATGACATTAATCTCTGAGCCATGGTCTATAAGGGCAATGCATGGAGTCTCTTTTTCTCCAATCTTAACAATGGTTTCAGTGGTCGCCCTTGCCCAATGGGTACGGGAGTAGTGACTACTAGGAATAAAGTGAGCATCACTTTCTTCTTGCATGTTGTGAAGATGAGATTCTTTCTTAAGCATGGGCTGCACTTTAGATTGAGAAGTCCCCACCATAATAGCTTCTTCAATTTGTGCTTCATAGATGTCTTAATCTTTGGCTTCTATGGCTGCAATCAATTCTTTGATTGCCTCCAATCGAATCCCTTGAGTTTTCAGCTTCTCTTCATCCTGCAAATACACATGAAGTGCTTGCAAAAAAGCATGCACAAATTCTTCAGTTTCCTCGCCAACATATTGTCTTTTTTGTTTAATTACATCAATTATTACATCATGAAATCCTCGTTTTGCAATTCTGAGAATTTCACCTAATGTAAATTCAATTCTACTTCCAAGAATCCTTTCTTCTAGGATCCGCTTAAGACCCGTTGCGGTCTCTATGTCAGACTGCAACTTGTAACTAGGATGTTTAATTTTTCTTTTTCCTTGTGTCTTCTTTGCTTGAGGGGCATCTCCCATATCAAGCTCTGGTGGTGATGGATTTTCAGCAGCCTTCTGCTGATCTGGTTTACTTCTTGTCACGTGTTTAGTTGGTCCTGAAGAAGAAGGACCAACAACATCTTCATCTCTTCTTCTTTTTTCTTCTATCATGGCTTCATGATTATTAATTTCAGCTAACCGAGCAAAAGATGAAAATGAATCAACTGGCTCGGTCCATCCGGTACTTCCTCGGATGCATTGACTGGCAGTAGTTAAATCATCTTTGGTTGCCTTGCCTTGCTCCATGCGATCTAAGGCCTGCATCCACACTTTAGATTTTGCATTAGTTTTTGTTCTTGTTGCCAAATCCTCCAATCTTTTCTTCATGCCCCACCGTTGCCGAAATTTGGCTCAAGAGGAAGCCCGGTTTTGGTTGCATGAATTTTACCATCCTTCCAAAAGACTAATTTTTGTGCTTCAGCTTCACGGAATGCACCGCACTCCCTCTTATCATACTGTAGGCTATCACACTAGATACAACGTCTTTTGAAGCCTTCTTGTACAGGTCTTTGGGCAGTTGATCGTCCCCTTTCTTCCACTTTCACATCAAGCCTTTCCACTTTGGAATTAATCTCCATTAGATTAAGATGGAGATCCCGCATGCTTTTAATTAGCTTATCCATGACATCCTTCTTTGGAGATGGAACAACAGAATTTCTTGGTTGCTTGGCCATAGAGATAGGAGGTCAAGAAACAGGAATAGGCTCCTTCATGGATTCAGTTGGTGCAGGGGTTGATCCCCATCTTAGGCACAACTGCTCTCTTCGAGCAATCGTATTAACTGCTTCAGTGACATCACTCCAAGCAGTCTTCAATCCCGTCTCAGAGTCAGGATCTTCAACTTGATCAGTTAGCTTTTCTTGAAGGAAAGGATCTGCAACCTTTAGAAATAATTCAATCTTCTGGCTTTCCATACCTTGTTGATCCTCAGGATCTAGTTGAGAAAATTTGCTTTCAAATTCGCGATGAAGAGTAGTGGCGGTTAGATTTTTATTGGGCCTTTCAACCCATTCAGTGAAAACTTTCTTTGTCATAAGGCCAGAATCTTCAAGAAAAATTTCTTCTCGAAGAGCCTTCTTGAATGTGGACCATCCCGCGTCTTTTTGGAAAAGACCATGAATTCGGTCTTGGAGACCATGCACAGCCAAACGGTCAGCTCCAAGCATGTTGAGGAACTTCAAAGAAGACCATCTTATCAGTATAGAGGCGGATAAAAGAGGATACATTTTGCCCATTAAATTGCTTGAGCTCTTGCCCAACTGTTTCCAAAGCTTTAATGGCGGCGGCATCATTCCGCTCTTCTTCTTGTCTCCGTTGTTGTTGCAATTGCAACTACTGCTGAAATTGCAATTGTTGTTGTTGGCTTTCTTGCATCAGACGAACCAAATGTTGCAAGGCATCTCCTCCCGAACTTGATGATTCTCCCATTGTACTTTCTCTTCCACATCGGACCTTTCACGTCGGGTTCACCACTGTCGTCGTGTTAGGGGTTGAAGGTCTACCACCGAGGCTTAGAGCAGAAGAAAAGTATGGGATTCAAGGTTTGGAGAATGGAAAAAGAATGGAGTTTGACAAGATTCAGGTTTTAGAAATGACTTGGTTGAAGAAGAAGATATCAAGCTTTTTCTGTATATTTAGCATACATGAATGGAATGAATGTCACTATCTTGATTACATCAAATGCATTTGGAAAAATAAGCCATTACATAAAAGGATATTCTTAGATTTTTAATCCAAATTCATATACCAAATGCAAGTTCAAATGGCTTTTAACTCATGTACATAGACGGATTAGAACTTCAAGAAACTAGTATTTTGATGGTAGACTCAAGTACATTCAAGACATGGACCAATAGTACATGAAATGCATTGATGGAGCATAAGTTTAACTTCAGCCCTGTTTCAAAACAGAAAATTCCAGCCCATAATCAAGCTCAAAACGTGTACATAAACTCATGAATAAGCTCTTCTTATCATTAATGGGTAAAGCCCTGATGTTAAGAGGTCAATTTCTTCTATTTCAATCACATGAATCACTTGTTTGTTCATCAAAATGGACAACAACAGTGGGCTGCCCTATTTATGACTCGTTTTTTCAGTCCATAACAACCCATACACCTTCAAAATCCTCCCCCTTTGCTTGCCCCAAAGTCACTCAAGTACTTGGATACAAATCGGGCTTCATTAGACCATGAATGAGGTAAATAAAATGAGAGAAGACGTACATAAGAGCAGGCTGAATACTTTTCTCTCAGATTTCCCCCGTTTTATAGATTGTCATACCATGCATTTTCGTCAGACCAAATATACGGGTAAGAGGAGCTCTTAGCTTCCTTGTTTGTATCTTCATCTTCAGCTCTAGTTTATCTTCAGTTTGCATGCTCCAAAGCATGCACCATAGCTCCCAGTTTTCTCCAGATGCTCCAGGTTATGTAGGCCCGCATTTTGCGCCGAAAATCGCGGGCTACATCCTGCTCAATTCCACTTTACTTTTTGACCTACTTAGGTCACTTACAGAACACTTTGGTTCATTACTTCAGGTCCCCCATGAACCTAGTGG
Organism: Lygodium microphyllum; assembly: GCF_053477565.2. Taxonomy (NCBI): domain Eukaryota; kingdom Viridiplantae; phylum Streptophyta; class Polypodiopsida; order Schizaeales; family Lygodiaceae; genus Lygodium; species Lygodium microphyllum. Next base: position 7,237,297 of record NC_141145.1, read on the forward strand.
ACTTTTGGCATTTTTCATGATTTCTAACCACATTTTCCACTTGAATCAATGTGATTTATCCTGCAGACTATCAATTTCTTCCAACTGACCAAGTTGTAGGTTCCCATAGACTTATTTTTTTAAATCAATATACATGGTACAACTGAAAATTGTATGCTAAATACAAAAGAACTTATGTAATTAAGTTGGTTGTTGGGTAACAATGACTGAATTATGTATGCAAATTCCTCATATAAATCCTAGTAAAGTTCTTCTGTGTTCATAAGAATCCCATGATTTATATTATGAACAATAAACTCTTTGACACCGTGCCAACACCTTACTTGCCCCGATCGGAGTTCCCTAGTGGAAGTTATGGTTGTTTTTCTCGAGCCATACCATCTGGGACAGCACACTAGTAATTCATGGACAACCCTTTATTTTGTAATAGTTTTGGTCATGACCTGATTGCAGCCCCGCCCCACCCACCTGGGTTGAAAGTACATCTCATGGGCAATGACACCTCAACTGTCCCATTCAGAGTTTTCGACACAAAGTTATGGCTGATTTCCTACGGCACACCCTTACAGTCCATGACTACATCCCTTGTTTTTTAGGACAAAAATTTTATGAGACGGGATGGTTTGTAATGAACGGGGATCACGGGAACATGGCATGGGAAGATACTAGTCACACTGATTGTATATAATGTGTAAGAGGGTATTTTGAGGCATGACAAAAATTATCAAGAAACTCTCTTTTCACCTTCTCAAGCTTCCATGGCTTCTTCTTTTTCTTCTTCCTCTTCTTCCTTTCTCCCTCTTTCTCTCTCTTTTTCTTGCCTTTCTCTCTCCTCTTCCTCTTCCTTTGCAGTCCTTCTCTCTCTCCTTCCTCTTAGTTAGGACAGTTAGGTCTCTTTCATTACAAGTAGCAAAGGGTTTTAAGAAAGAGCATGGTATTGACTTTGATGATGTCTTCTCTCATGTGGTTAAGATGACCACCCTGCGCTTAGTCTTGGCATAGGTTGCATAGCTTGACTTGAACTTGTACAAGATGGATATCAAGATAGCTTTCTTACATGGAGACTTGCATGATGAGATTTACATGGAGCAGCCTAAGGGCTTTGCAGAGCCTGGCATGGAGTACCTAGTATACAAGCTGAAGAAAAGTCTTTATGGATTGAAGTAGGTACCTAGGGAATGGTATCATAAGTTCGATGCCTTTATGCAGTCACAAGGCTAAAACATAGTGCTATGGATCAATAATTGTATTTTAGTACTCTATGTGGATGACATGCTATTAGTAGGGAAAGAAAATGATGAGCTAGATGCTCTTAAGGCTCAACTCAAGAATAGCTTTGAGATAAAGGATATGGGAGAGACCTCTCACATACTTGGTATGCGCATTAGACACGACATGCATCAAGGACTCATCTACTTGTCGTAGAGGGAGTACATTCATAAAGTCCTTGAGTGCTTCTACATGCAGGACATGAAGCCTATTGGATGTCCATTACCTTCTTATGTGAAGGTATCACATGTTGATTGTATGAAGGTAGATGAGCAGAGGACCGAGGTGGCCAAGATTCCCTATCCATCTATAGTGGGCAGTTGCCATGATAGCCACTCATCTAAATATTTCCTTTGTAGTTGGTGTTGTGGCATACTATATGGCTACACCTGGGAAGAAGCATTGGGATGCCGTGAAGGGTATCTTGAGGTACCTGAAGGGCACTGCAGATATGCACATATGCTATGGCAGCTAGGATATAGGATTCTTGGGGTACATTAACTTTGATTATGTAGGACATGCAGATAGTAGGAAGTCCACTTTTGGTTATGTGTTCACTTATGCTTGAGGTGTGGTTTCATGGATGTCCAGGGTGCAAAAATGCATGGCCCTTTCTACTATAAAAGCTGAGTATGTTGCAACCACTGAGGCTTGCAAGGAGGCCATTTGTTTGGGTCATTTGGTTCATGACCTTGGTATTGATGCTATCCCTACCATGCATTCTGATTCTATGAGTGCTATCTAGTTAGCCAAGAATCCGGTCTTCCATGCGAAGACGAAACACATTGAGGTGAGGTATCACTACATACTTGGGGTCATTGAGGACAGGTCTCTTGACCTTCTTAAGATCTCAACTGATCATAATCTTACAGGCTTGCTCATGAAAAGCCTTTCTATAGAGCGCTTTTCCTTCCTCAGGAGGTTGATGGGCGTGGGATGAGATTACATCTTTCCGCATTCTGTTATACATGTGTACATGTTGTATTGTCTTTTATTTTTCTTTTCACTCCTCACTAGTACATATATTCCTTTAAGTCGGAGGTTATTGGGGTTAAAGGCACCTCTGCCTAGCCGCCTGTGTATTATTACAGTGACAGTACCCATCACTACACACTACAAGTGGCAGGCACCCATCACTGTCACACATTCTTTATTCTTTAAATGACCTTTGAATGAAGGGAAGGTTGGTCACACATTGTGACTATTGGAGTTCCCACATTCTCTCTCTCTCTCTCTCTCTCTCTCTCTCTCTCTCTTTCTCTCTCTCTCTCTTGCTCTGGCTCTTGCTCTTGCTCTTGCTCTCTTGCCATAGCTCTCACCATGAAAATCCCTTGAGTTGCTCCATGTGTATCTCTTCCTTTAATTTCCCATTAAGAAAAGAAAATTTTAGATCCATTTGATGAGCCTCCGAATCAAACTCAACAACAAAAACTAACAAGACTTAAATACTAGTAATAGGATCAATAGGTGAGAAAGTTTCTTGACTATCAACTCCTGCGATTTGTAAAAAATGTTTGGCAACTAGGCCTGCTTCAAATTTTTCAAATGTTCCATTTGCTTTTTTTTTTGTCTTATAAACCCACTTGCATTTAATAGTAGTACATCCAGGTGTTAACTAAGTTAGAACCCATGTACCTTTAGAGAGAAGAGATCAATGCTCAATTTCCATAGCCTCTTGCCATTTTTTCTTTTGTGGGGATGACATGGCATCATTGTAGGAGACAAGTTCTTCACAAATATTGAGAGCATTCTCAAGAATATCAACATCATAAACATGATAGGTACCATATAAATTCTCAATTGGGAGATCAATATAAACATCAATGCCAAGGTCATCATCATCAATAATAGGTACAGGATGTGAGTCCTAATTTGAAGAGTCAATATTATCCAGTGAAGAAGGTTCATCATCATATAGAAAAGGAAAAGTAGTGAGTAATGACTTTTTGTCATCAATGTCCTCCAATGACCAAGTCCTCCTAGCATCCTCTTGCGACCATGTGTTGCCCATAAGTTGCTCATTGAAAATAGAATTACGACTTATGATTACTTGCTTGGAGGATGGATCATAATACTTATATCCCTTAGAAAAATAAGAATATCTAATGAAAATAACTTTCAAACTAGAATGGTCAAGTTTTCTAGGAGTCTCTTTGGGTACTTGAATATAAGAAATACACCTAAAGGTTCAAAAATATGAAATAAAAGGAGTTTTTCCTATCCAAGTAGCAATCATTATTTGACAAGGAGCAGTCGTAGAAAGATAATTTTGCAAAAATAATGCTATTAAGATTGCTTCAACCCAGAATGGAGCCCCAAGAGGAACACCAAGGAAAAGGGAATTCTCTTGCAAGAAAATCTATCTTGTAACATCAATAAGCTTTTATTTCATTCCTTTGATCATCAAAACAAAGAAAACAACAATTCTTCACGCAGCATCATAGTAGATATCTCCCACAGATTTGATAGAATCAACCATATTCTCCAACATCCTCACAAAATCCATCAATAGAACAAAGAACACAAGGGAATATACCATCTTTGAATGGAAATACATCACATATTATTCATCTTCAATGTCTTCATAGTTCTCTCTCTCAATCTCTCATATACAGTTACACTATTTTGATAGAATTGACTATCTCTGACTCTCTCTCTCTCTCTCTCTCCATCAATAGTACATCATATCCTCACTACAATCACTCAATAATCACTCACAATAATCCTTCTTAGGTCATGGATACACCTCCCAAAAGGTATGTCAGATGTGAAGGGACACCAGAGACATCATAGTGTCCTGTGAGATCTGTCTTCTGTCACTATCCTTCTGTAACCTTCTGTGAATCTTCTGTAAATCTTCAGTAATTACTTCTTCACTTCAATTAGCTTGGATAGAGATTCCATTCATCCTTTTCCTAAGACAAAAACACTTCCCAAAACATCCATACATCCATCATAACACTCAACAGAAACAAATAGAACAGAACCACAGAATAACAGAAGTACAGAACAACAGAGCTATAGAAGCACAGAAGCTACAAAACTTTACAGAAGATCAACAAAACCCATAAAAATCATAACAAAACCAATTCAATCTCTCATAAACCTTTTCACACATTCTCAATCATCTCTCAAAACATTCATTCAACCATCTCAACTACCAAAATAGAAACAAAACAGAACAAAGCAGAAGAAAATCAGGCCTTACAGAACCATACAGAGAGAATTACAGAACTCTTCAGAACAATATATTTCATCAAAAATCAACATAAACCCTTTCAAACATACTCAAACCACTCCAAACACTTCAAAACATCTTCAAACTCAAACAATCAACCACCAAAAACAACCATTCAACAACAAGAACAACAAAAAATCAGCCCAAAAACCAATCATTTCCACACTCAACATATCCCCACACTTAATAAGGAAGCATCCTCGCGACCTAAGAAAATGGAAGAATAAAAGCTCTATGATCTGCTAAAAACAATCTTCAATTCAGCATAAATCACCCACTTTGATCACAACCCCAATATATCAGCTTTATAACCTGGATCTGAAACACATATGAAAGGAAAACCAATAACACAAAAAAAAACCATTCCAATATTATAAACTCAAACTATTAAAGGATATAAGAGTTCTGCATCCAAATCTGCAACTGCAACCATGTGATAACCAACTGCATCAATCTTCACAGCTTCATCTTCATCAGCTCCAATTGAAAAAAACATCACCCAATACAAAAAATACCCATATATAAATATAGTCTGAATGGCATGGATCCCCAAAAATTGGAGAGCAAAAAGAAATTTTCCATTAATAAAGGAGGAATGATACAATAAGGAAAAAGCTCCATTGCTAAGTAGGATGAAGGTATTTCTTCTTAAACTGCATACTAAGCTTTAAACGCTCCAAAGCTTTACTCTCATCAACAAAATGCTGAGGCACATTCTTGAGGAACTGTAAGTAACACATCCTTTCCAGTAAGATGAGGAACCTGGTAGAGAAGGCCTGTGCAAAGTAGTACAGAACATCCATCTGAGCAACAGTCACATCTACATTTGGATTGATGAGCAACTGAGGGATGCTCTTTCGAGTATTCAGCTTTGATTGCTGATGCATGAAAGCAAGATACCAACAAAAATGAGCTACAAGGCGAACAGTGGTATCCTCAGAAGTAACATGCACTTTGGCAAAATGAAGGTAAGAGTTCGAACATGCCGCAGATGTATCCCAAGACCCTGGAATGAGAGGCCAATTAAACACCAGTCCTGTCACACAATCATGTAACATCCATTGTCTTTGACGGAGTATGTCACTGTCATATCTTGGAGTATCCAGCACTGACTGGGGAGGAAGATTGATATAATCAAATGAAGGGGGCAATGGAATAAGAGGAGAACATTGTAAAGGAGGATAAGATAAATCATAAAAGGAAGGCAAATGAAGGGATAAGGAAGATGGCAAAGATGGAGAATTCAACAAAAAGGTACGAAGGGAATCCACTAAGAAAACAGAAGGAATAGGAGGAACAAAAGGTGGAGGGTCAGAAGGGGTAGGTGATGATGTAGGATCAACAATAAAAGGACATGTAGTAAAAACAGGGATATGAGAAAATCCAGAAGGGGTAAAAGATAAAATCGGAATGGTATCAGGACTTGAGGAAAGAAGAGAAATATAAAAAGGGAAACGATACGCCATAAGAGAATAAGAAAGGAGATCACCAGGATCCAAAGGATAGATAGAACAACAGAAACTAAGGTCCTGGAAAAAGGAATCAGTAAATAACGGATGATCAGCAATAAAGCTCAACAATTGAGATTGTAATGGCTGGATATCAGATTTATGAAAAACACTTTGAAGACGACGAGGTTCCAAAGCGTCAGCCTCCAAAGGTGGATGCCAAGCATGTCCCTTACACCAAGACGTCTGCTCATGATAATACTTCAAACTATCTGCTAGTAGGAGCTCAACTGAGTGCACATACATGGCTGCCTCATGGGAAACCAACTCATCCACAAATCTATCAAAAACAGCTCTCAAGAGACCCGCAGACCAAAAATTTGACCACCCATCCTCTGGAGGTTCCAAATCCACATTTCTTAAAGAGATGTACAGGGCAAACCTCTGCTGATTATATTTGATCCAAAAGGAAGGAGGAGGTGACACCAATTCAGTATAGCGGGTAAAATCTTCCTGCACACAATTCATCCTCTGTTGAAGGCGTTCCACTTAGCGGAGAACCCATCACATAATTTAGCTTTATGGTGCAACTGATCAAGCTCTCCTTTGGAAGATATGATTGAAGGGACAATAGGAGTTGGCGGAGGAATAGAAAGAACAGCCACTTTTTGGTTAAGTTCTTCAATAACTTTCTGTTGGGACTCTACAATTGCCTGAGAGTGTTGCAACTGACCTTCACTAGTACCAAGTTTACTAGCCAAAGTGGCCATTTCCTAAAGGGCAGAATTTTTCTCAAGGTGCAAGGATGCATTCTCCTCTTCCAACTTAGCAACCTTAGATTCTAGCTCTTGGATAGTTTCCTTCTGGGAATCCATTAAGGATGTGGCAGCATTCATTTGATCATTAATATCAAAAAGTGTAGCCCTTTTTGCAGACAAATCCTCCAGTGCCTTAGTCCTGACTAATCAAGGAATCCACCTTGTCTTGCAAGGAAGTATAAACACTGGTATACATTGTTTGAAGACAAGAGGTAAGGGAGGTTTCCAGAGTGGACTGGACATTTGAAACTAGCTGTGAAAGCATAGGTCCAGATAATATAGTATGTAAGGATGAAGGCAGCTAGCTGATCAATTTGTCATTCCTTTTGGGCTGAAAATAAATTAGGACAGGAGAGGAAAGAAGGAAGGGCGGTAACTAGTTACTTACTGTTGAAGAGATAGTTATGCTTCTCAATCAACTTATTAACAGTTCAGGGGTCTCTATTGCTCCTATCTCTTCTCCAGTATGGAAGTAGTTATGTTAGTTCCTCCAGAACCGATTTATGACAAGTAAGGGGGTAGAAGTTTCCTTCTTCAAGAGCATAACTATCTCTTCAACAGTAAGTAACTAGTTACCGCTGGGCACAAAGGAAGCAGAAAGGAGCAAGCACAACGCTTCATGGATATTAGCTGTACATAAGCAGAAGGTACGGTTATAAACCAGGTGAGACTGGTTTTTATAAGAAGCCAAGAAGGAGTAACAAATGTGAGAAATGCGGGATCTAGAGCATGGCAGTGAGTTATGGTGGATGAAAGAAGAAGTGTGGACTCATGATGAAGAAGATAAAGACACTGTTTGTTACACAAGTGAATTAGGTTCCAAGATTGAGACTTGGACTCATAAACACAATCTTGTGTATGTAGACAATGACATTGACACTTCACTGAAATGAAAAGAGTACTATCATTGCATTAAGAAAAGGATGCAAGTACAATGCTTTATAGGAAAGTAGGAAACTGCAGTAGGCACCATTGTGCATATGGGATAGGTTAGCTTGCATGTCCTTGACCCTGAAGCTCCATACAAAGAGGCTGTTTAGTGAGTGTGATTGCTGATTCTCAACACCCCTCCTCAATCACAACTAAAAAGGCACAAAGTGTGTAGAGGTTGTAATGAGAACCACCTGCAAAGTGTGGGCACACCACAAACATGGTAGACACCAGAGGCTGTTGCAGAAAAGGCTAAGTGTGGGCACCAAAAAATGATGGACATCCAGAGGCTGTAACAGGGGCCTCACAAAGTGTACAGGGACTGTAATGCCAAGTTACATAAGGAGTTTACAAAGCTTATGGCAGGAAGCATTAGGGCAAGGAAGTACAAGGCTTTTAAAACAGTCTATCAGAGTTATGAGAGTAGAAGGATTGATGAATCTTGTCCTTCCGATCCTGGTGGTCTTCATCTTCATCTTCTTCTTCCTTTGCTCCATTTTCTTCTTCTTCTTTGACTACGACTAGATAGGCCTTTTGGGATCTCTTTCTTGCATGGCAGAACTTCTTGGTGTGTCCGGTCCTTTTGCAAAAGTCACAAAAGAGCTGATCCTTCTTGCCTTTGTACCTGTTGCCAACATATAATGCATGCTCATCTCTACAAGTACTTGGTTCTTCCTTAGTTTTTAGCTTCTTTTCCTCTTCTAACAGTGATGCCTGGATATCAACAAGTTCAGGATTTGGCATGTTGATTAAATTTGTTGATACATTATTATATTCAGGAGGCAAACTCTTAAGTAGAACACCGATGCAAACATCTTCATCCATTTTAATGTTGATTCCTGCAAGTTGGGTTAGGAGTCCTTCCATGTAATTGAGATGTGTGGCAAGTGACGTGCCGGACTTCATTTCAAGCCTGAAGAACTCAATCAGGAGACCATACTTTGATGATTTAGATTGTGCACCGAATAGGGTGTCAAGTCTTTTCCATGTATCCTGTGAGGTCTCACAGTTATCCACATGGTGGATATAACTGTCATCTAGCTCCAGTTTGATAATGGCCTGGGCTCTGTCATCATTCTTTTGCCAAGTAGTTGCAAGGTCCGCATCCTGAGGTTTCTTCTCTTTGCCATTTGTGATGGCCCAGAGACCCTTTTTCATCAAGATGAGCTTGATGCGAGGTTGTCAGGTGTCAAACCCGACTCCTTTGAATCGAGCATTTGGAGAGTCTTTTCCCATGTTGAGGTTGCAAGATCAGCAGCAAATCAACATCAGAATTCTGAGATTTTATCAGTAGAAGAGCAGAATGTAGTATGTCAAGAGACACAGTTAGTGACAGTGTGAAAACACACTATGTCAGTGATGATGTTGAGCTTGATTCTTCTTGTTCGGGATCGTTCGGTCGTTCTTCAATCTTCTCAGGTCCTTCCCGAAAGCTTGGTGAATATGTAGTACAAACAGACACCCAAAACCCCGTAATCAAACACACAAAATAAAACAAAAGTGTCACACATACCGTAACCCAGACACTGAACAGACTCCAAACAGAATCACAGACTCGGACTAGTAAAATAGACATGAACAGATATGATTGACATCTTTGACCAAGAAAACCCAATCCCCGTAAACATTCAGGGTCTTACAGTGCGGTGAAGTGGATGGGTGAAACGAACGACTCATCTTATTTCAATAATCAATTAAGCATAGTTCATTATTAATGTTTAATCCGTTAATGCATGGTGAGTCGGAAACGTAGCCCAGCCCCTCTTAGACTTGACACAACTTTACTTGACTGAGTCTCTACTAATGCAGTTTATTGTTATAATTACATGATCTGTGGCACTTGTGTGCATGCATGCGTAACTTCAAGGGGTTCATTTTATTACAAGTTAAAGGTGTCTGTAACGCGTGTGCATGTACATTGGTGAATGGGTTTTAATTTACAAAAATTAAGTGGGTTATGCTGCAAAGGTGCTCGTGCAATGGCGGGATTCCTTTTACAAATAACGTTCGAGTTTGTTTTGTTACAATTTTATAAAGTGCAGTCTGTTAATTTTGTGTATGTGCAACGGTCAATTGATTTTAATCACAATTTAAATGTGTGTTATGGTGAACGTGAGAGAGGAAAAAAGAGAAAAAACCTGGCAATGTCTGGGTCTGTCTGCAAAGTCTGAGACGACGGCCTCGAAAAGGAAAAGACGTAATCCACCGATAATCCACAAAACTGACAAAAGGCTGACTAAGACTAGTCGTCCTATCGTATAGGAAAACGGAAAAACAACTAACACATTGACCAAAAAGAAATAATTAAACAAATGGGACGTGTGACCAAAGAAAAAAAATGGAGATGTTAGGGGTTTGGATTGATTTGGATTTAAGATTATGATTGTCTAGTTTTGTGGGTTGTTTTTGTTTTTTTGTTTTTTGTTTTTTTTTTTAAAGTTTGGTTTGGTTGTATTTTTTTTTGTTTGTTTGTTTTTTAAAAGTGTGTTTTGATGTGTTTGTTTGTTTGTTTGTTTTTTGTTTTTTGTTTTTTTTATAAAAATGATGTGGACATGAAATTTCAACAACCAATCATGAGCATCAAGTGTAAAGAAGGTGATCGGATTTAATTTATTTTTTAGCTCATTTGGGGGATTAAAAATGATTTTTTCCATTGAATTTTGTTTTTTTAAAATAAAAAAAATTTAGGGTTTTGTCTCCAATTAATACTTTTGCCAATTAAGGAAAGCGTTTTCAATGAGAAAATATTGGCAAAATGTACAAAAGAATTCGTAGAATTTGCAAAAAAAAAAAGTGACATTATTTCGACATTTTTATGAATTTTTAAGGAAAAATTTCCATTTTTTTCATGGTTTTGAAAAGAATTTCAATTTTTGATTTTTTGTACTTTTTTAAAAAAATTTAGGTTGGAAAAATATGTCAATTATTTACAGAAATATTGGAAATTTTTAAGGAATTTTTCTATAAATTTTGTTAGTTTTACTTGATTTTTAAGAAATTTTTAAAATTTTAAATGTGTTTTTAGGGTTTTGCGGGATTTTAAATTAAAAGGGCAGTACCCGGCTACGTGTGAACAGCTGATAAGGACTGCGCGTCAACGGCTGACTGCAGCACACCACCACACGGACAAAGCGGAATGCGCGTCCCCGCGCATGAACAGTCGCGAACAAACACACTCCCGCACGAACAACGCACGCGAACAGCCACACGCACGCACACCTTGCGTGTGACAAGGGGCCTAGAAGAGGGTACGGGTGTGTGTGTTGTTTGTAAATTAATTCGTTCTGGTCTGCGCTTCGGGGGGGGGGATGGGAAAAAAGGGCGTAGAAGGGGGGTTTGCATATATGTGTGGGAAGGGATATGTGAATGGGGGCTTAGGAGGGGGAGGTTTGTATGTGAATGGGTATGTGACTGTAACACTCTTTTACATGGGGGAACGTGCAGCAGGAAGCCTTTGAGCAGATGAAGAAGTGCATGAGCCAAACTCCTGTCCTAAGGGTGCCGAACTTCACCAAACCCTTTGAAATCTCTAAAAATGCATATGACTATGGCATAGGGGGTGTACTGGTCCAAGAGGGTCACCCCATTGCGTATGAGTCAAAGAAATTTACCGATGCTCAAACAAGGTGGAGCACACATGAGAAAGAAATGTTGGCAGTCATCCACTGCCTTAGAAAATGGAAGCACTATGTCCAAGACAAGCATACAAGTCTTCACCGACAATATCTCCCTCAAATACTTCCAATCCCAACCCAAGTTATTAGCAAAGCAAGCCCGCTGGCTAGACTTCCTAGCCGAATTTGACCTGGAGATTAAGCACAAACCCAGCTCTACTAATAAAATAGCAGATGCCTTGAGCCGGAAAGCTGACCTCAAAGCTGTCAGTGTGGTCAGCAGCAACTTCATAGAACTTGTCAAAGAGGCCCTAGAACAAGATCAAGAAATGCACAAGATAATCAAAGATGTGGAAGCAAAGAAGACAGCACATGGAATGTACACCTTAGAAGAGGGTATTCTATTTTTAGGCAAGAGATTGTATATCCCCAACAATGTGGAATTAAAGAAACTCATCTTGCATGAGATACACGACGGCAAGATTGGAGGCCACAAAGGGCAAAGAAAAACCTTGGAGGCCCTTAGGAAGCAGTTCTTTTGGTCGAACATGAAGGAAGAAGCGATAGACTACATCAAAACTTGCCCCACTTGCCAAATGGTCAAAGCACCAAGATCAAGACCAGCCGGACTACTACAACCATTACCAGTACCTAACTGCCCATGGGATGTCATCAGCATGGACTTCATTGTGGAGCTACCTAAATCCCATGGGTACACAATCATCTTTGTAGTGGTGGACTATTTCTCCAAACAGGCCCACTTCATCCCGGCCAAACCACCACTGAATGCCAAGGAGGTAGCACGCCTCTTCTTCACACATGTATTCAAATTGCATGGCTTACCACCGGCCATTGTATCAGATAGAGATGGAAGATTCATGAGCGACATGTGGAAGGAACTCTTCAAGACTCTGGAAACCTAACTGAGATTCTCATCATCCTTCCACTCGGAGACAGATGGACAGACAGAACGAGTCAACCAAGGCATCGAAGATTACCTCCGCAGCTATGCTAGAGTGGATCAGAAAGATTGGGCCTTGTACCTTGACGTCTTGGAATTCCACTATAATAGCTCCATCCACTCGGCTATGGGGTACACTCCCTTTGAGTTAGCCACAGGAAAAGAAGTCATTACACCACTAGCCTTAGCATCCGAAGCGGCCAAAGCGGAGGATCAAGATGCAAAAGAATTCTTGAAGAAATGGAGAGATCGCAATGCAGCAACTAAGCAAAGTCTCGAGCAGAGCAAGATAACAATGACAGAGCAAGCAAACAAGAAGAGAAAGGCAGTACTATTCGCCAAAGGAGACTTGGTCCTAGTGAGCTCTAAGAATATGTCACTTCCCAAAAACATCACCCCCAAGTTCAATCACCGTTACTATGGACCCTACCGAATCACTGACGTGCTGAACGAAGTCACCTACAAGCTGGACCTGCCAGACAGTGTTTGTGTTCATAATGCCTTTCATGCTCATCTTCTGCGCAGGTTCTATCCCGACAACCAATGGGGACGGCGCGTACCAATGCTCCATTCCAATGGTCCCTTCGAAGTAGAAGCATTCCTCGGACGCCGGGAACAAAGAGGCTTCCCCGAATACCTCACCAAGTGGCGCGGGCGTCCACTCAAGGAGGCCACTTGGATCTCAGAAGCGGAGGCCCGTGAATGCGGAAAGGATGCCTTCGCCCTTTGGCTCGAGGAGAACCCCCCTGCTCCTTCTACTGACCCTTGAGCTGCCTCAACACTTCAACAAATAATGCGGTTCTCAATCATAGACCCCAAATGTGCCTCCACTCCTCAAATGTAATTGAGTCGAGGGTGGACTCGCATGGTAGCAATCATCACAAATAACTCCATCAAAAAAGAAAAAGCCCCAACGTCTTAGTGCGGCAGACACTGGCCAGTCTGATAGTATAGACTGTGTTAAGACCCCGCGGTCCCCTTAGACCGGCAGACACTGACCAGCTTGCTAGGAAAAGTTGTGTTAAGACCCCGGATGAGTCAAATAACAAACGCTACCCTTAGATTGCTGAGGTCAGCAATCCAGTAAGCGGGGGTGAGTGTAAGGGCTTTGTAGCCATACCATGCCATTGCTACCGATTGCACCTATATAGGGAGTAGTAGTGACTCAAAGCCCTGCCTTGCTTCCACTCTACGTGTGATTCCCTATGCCCAGTGGTGAACCCTCTTATGTGCGGCGTCACGAGGGTGTAGTCCTGGGATGTGTCTATGTTGTCCCACTTTTGGATTGAATAATACAAGAGTATACATTGAGCTCATATCGTGTTACCTTTCTGTGCCGTGTTGAGTGCGTCTTTGGTGAGGTGGGAGAGGGGGGCAGTGATAAGGCTGTAATCTTTGATGAATCTTCGACAAAATACTATGAAGCCTAGGAACTCCCGCACTTCTCTTACAGTTTTCAGTACAGGCCATCTTTGGACAGCTTCCACTTTCTTAGGGTCCACTTTGATTCCATCTAATCCTACAATAAAGCCTAAGAATTCCAATTCTTTCACCGGGAACTCACATTTTTCCGGCTTGGCATATAACTGATGCTGCCACAATTTCTCAAAAACTTTGCGTAAGTGTTGCTTGTGCTCTTCTAAGGTCTTGCTGTAGACTAGGAGGTCATCTATGTAGATAATGACAAAGATATCTATCTCTAGTCTAAAAATTCCATCCAGGAGGCCACAAAATGTGCCTGGCCCATTGCTTAGGCCAAACCCTAATACTAACCACTCAAAACTACCATATCGGGTACGGAAGGCTGTTTTTGGGATATCTTCTTCGGCTATGCGAATTTGGTGGTATCCTGATCTAAGATCAATCCGACTGAAGTGCTTGGCCCCGTGCACTCTATCTAAGAGGTCTTCCACTAGGGGCATAGGGTATTTGTTTTTTATGGTGATTTTGTTAAGAGCCCTATAATCTACATAGAGTCTAAGTCCCCCATCCTTCTTCTTTACAAACAACACTCGAGCACCAAAGGGGGATTTGCTAGGGCGGATGAATCCTTGTTCTTCTAGTTCATGTAGTTGCTTCTTCAATTCCACGAGCTCGGTGTGGTTCATGCGATAGGGAGCTCGGGCCGGTGGGGCAGACCCTGGAATCAGCTCAATCTTGTGATCCACATCTCTTCTGGGTGGTAGACCCTTGGGTAGTTCGGCTGGCATTACATCTTTGAATTCTTCAAGTATTTCTGCCACTTCTGTGTTCCTCTTCTGTTGTTTGGGTTTCTTGCCATTTTCTTCTTCTTCAATTGGTCGGATCATACACAGATAGACCATATCTCCTTGTTTGACTGACTTCTCGACTTGCTTTGCACTGCATGTCATGATACATGGCCTGATAATGGTCCCTTGGACCGGTGCTTTTTGGGTCTGGCCTTTTGGTTGGTTTGTAGTTGGTTTACTGTTTGGCATGATACTCCTAGCTTATTCTCCTTCATTTGCACCTTGATTGGGGTCCTACCAGGTAGCTGCATTCTTTCGCATGGTACTCTTACGCCTTCTCCTTGCATATCTAGCATCATTTCATTCACACCCTTACCAAACATTGCAATGACATACTTGTTATAGAATTCTAGGCCTAATATCACTTCAAAATCATCCATGGGGATTACTTAGAAGTTGAGTTTCGCTTTCCACTTGTCGGCTTCCACTTGGACTATAAAGACTTGTTTTACTTCCTTAGCTTCTCCTTGTGCGAATGTTACTGTTAATCCTTCTGGGGCTTTTCATAGCTTCAATCCATGTTTTGCTGCACACTGTGGTGTCATGAAGTTGCGTGTTGCTCCTGTGTCCACCATGATAGGTTGGTTTCCTTCGCCCATTCGACCTTTGATGTATAGATGGTGGATTGCCACTACCTTGGCTGCCATGCATTGGGGTCGGGCACTAACTGACCCTACCCTTGGGTAATCCATGCTCTCTTCACTCCCATTTGGGATTTCCTGGATACGCGGTGGTAGTGGTTCTTCTCCTCCATATGCACAAGTTGCATTCACCCTTGATCCGCTCAATGAAGCTGTGTCTTCTATTGGGCATCTGTTTTGGTGGTGTGGACCCCCGCATTTGAAGCATCTGATGCCGGTGGAAGGGCTTGGGGGTCTCAACGATGATGTGTTTGATGTTGCGGGCCCATATGATGTGCTAGGGGTTGGCCTGTAGTGATTGTTTCCCCATCTCCCTACTGCTCCTCTTGGTACTAATGCGGTTTGGGATACGGCCGTGGTGTTAGTGGTGTTTTGACTCCTTGTATCTATGAATGCCCCTCTAGGAGCATTGGGCCTCTGGTTCCAGGAGTTGTTGTTGTTGAAGGTGTTGTTGAAGTTGTTGTTGAACCTGTTTTGATTCCCTTGTGCTGTTCTTCTGCCTTCCAGGTCCACCAGTCGTTCGGCCATTCTCATGGCTTGTGCTAAGCTTGTTGGCTCCTGTCTCTCCACATCTCTTCTAGCCCATTCTTGCATCCCAAAAAAAAATCCATGTAGCTTAGTGTCGGTATCCATGTTTGGTAGCTGCAGCATGATTTGCCTATATTTGCTGACATACTCTTTCATCTTTCCCTATGCTTGCTTGAGGTTCCTCCATTCATCTCTCACTTTGAATTTCTCCAGCTTTGGAATAAAGTAGTCCTTCAGTTCTTCCTGGAGTTCTTCCCAAGAATAGATTGTGTGGCCCTACTCTTGTTCTAACAGGTACCAACTGGCATCATCCTCCTCCAAGTAAATGACTGCCAGTTCCGCCTTCCTGTCTTCGGTAATTCTTGAATACTTTAAGTACCTATCCACCTCTGCGATCCATTTCTTCAGAACCAACCCATCTCTCTCTCTCCCTTGTACTTGGCGGGTTGGGGCATCTTGAATTTTCCATAATCATCTTCTGAACTACTGCTATCTTCCTCTTCTTTGCGATGGTGCTTCTTCTCCTTCTTCTTGTCTTTCTTTTTGCTTCCTAATTCTACTACTTTCTCCTTCTCCTTCCTTCTATCTTGCGCCCTCCTAGATGACTCCTCTCTACCCGTTCTATCCATCTCCTCTTGCATTCGGTGTCTCCTCTCCTCTTCTTGTTGTTGACTCACCCATTCTCTATAGCCCTGCTCTACTTCTAGTTTTTTCCTCCTTTCTTCCTCTTCCTCTTCCTCTTTCATCTACATGTTCCTCCATATTGATTCTAGCATGCCTAACATACCATCTAATTGTCTTTCTAGTCCGGCCACCTTCTCCTCTTGGGCCACTCTCCATTCTTGTCCCCTACTCTTCTTCCTCTCCTCCAGTGTCGAGAGGGTGATGTTCTCCCTTTCTTCCTCCATGTGGTTGGTAGTGGTGTCGACCCGGGGAAGCCGTGTTTTGCCTGTGGTGGTGTGGGTCGTGCCGCGGGGAAGCCGCATCACGTCTTCAGACGGTGGGATGTCGAGGTTCGGGGCGTCACGTCGGGGCGACGCGTCGGGGGGCATCGCGCCAGGGCGATGCGACGTGGGGCGTCGCGCTTTGGGTTGTTACGACTTCGATCTCTTCGGGGCACTGGATCTTTCCTCCTGATTCCGTGAGCACTCCTTCACTCCGAGCAAGAGTTTCTCTGATACCAAGTGTGATAAACTTGCACTCGTTACGCACTCAACATGGCACAGAAAGGTAACACTATATGAGCTCAAGGTATACTCTTGTATTATTCAATCCAAAAGCGGGACAACATAGACACATCCCAAGACTACACCCTCGTGACGTTGCACATAAGAGGGTGGGGGAAGGAGGAGGGAGAGGAGGAAGGGAGGGAGGAGGAAGGAGGGAAGCAGGAGGAGAGAGAGAGAAAGGGGTTACGGGGAGAGAGAAAGAAGAAGAAGAAAAAAGATAGAAAGAAAGGGGGGGGGAGAGAGAAGGGGTAACGGCCGCGGGAGGGGGAGGGGAATTAATATTTTAAATTAATTAATAAAGAAATTAAGGAATAAATTAAAAAATAGAAAAAAGAAATGAAAGGCGCGCCCTCGTCCCGCACGCGTGCGCGGGGCGGGGTAAAAAAATTTACCGTGGCGGGATCGGAATGGCGTCGGCACATCGGCACGGGGTACGCAACGGGGGTATGTGGAGACACGTAAAATCGAAAATGGGCGCGTTCATGCGTAGGACGAGTCGCGCGAGACACGTCAAAACAAGGAAAAATTAATATCGCCCAATCCGATCGTCGAAACAAAATGATGTAAAAACCAAAATTGTGCAGGACAGCAGGGGGAAGACAACGAAAAAGTGCAATGGGGGTTCCGGTGGAAGACAGGGCATTCACATGCAAAAAACATAAAAAACGGGTCCAAAAATGCAAACGAAAATTAATATCCAAAGATCTGTGCATCGGAACGAAGTGCAGGAAAAAGGAAAAATGTGCAGAAGAACGTGCCCAACAACCCTATTGTGTCAAAACACCATTTCCACTTATACAAGATGCATTCACATGGAAAAACTCAAAAAACAAACCCGAAAAGGGATTCGAAAATTAATACGGAACTATCCGTGCACCGGAACTAAGTGCATTAAAAACGTAAAATGTGCGGGGGACAGAGTTTCACAGGCCTATCATGTTAAAACGTAGTTTCGATAGGTTTCGGAGGCGTTCACATGCAAAAAACACCAAAAAGACACTCAAAAACACATTTAAAAATTAATAATTAAAAATAAAAAAGTCGAAATAAGGGGAAGAAAAAAGGAAAAATTTAGGGAAAGGTGTGGTGGACATGGTTGTCAAGTCAAACTTGAATTCCGATGCAAACAAGGCAGGTTCACATGGAAAAATGTCAAAAAGACGCATGAAAAGGTCCCGAAAAACCGCAAAAATTAATAATGGACAAACCGTGCATCGAAATGACATGGAGTAAAAATAAAAAATGTCAGGGGGAAAGTGGTTGTTAGGGCTATGATGTCAGATCACTGTTTCGAAGAAAGAAAAGTGCATTCACATGGAAAACCGTCTAATTTGTGCAAAATGCTTCAAAAACTAATAACTTGAGAACCGTGCATCGGAATAGGGATAGGTAAAAAGGAAAATTGGATAGTTCAAAGGGATGAACAGGGCTATAAGTTTGGATTGGAATTTGGGGGAAGGTAGGGTGCGTTCACTTAGAAACACAACAAAATAAAGGAGAAAGGAAAATGAAGGAGGAACATCCCCAAGGGAGGGGGGACAGTGGACGGGTGGGTGGGGAAGGGACCCCAGGAGTGTAACAGAAAGTCATGGCATACATGCATGAGCAAAGTGAGGTATATGCAGGGTGGTATGCAAGGTAGACGCGCAGGGATGTGTCCCCACACATAAAACCTTAATGGGTAGGGTTGACTGATCAACAAGGACCTAATACCACATGACAGACCAACCACTAACATCCCCACACTTAAAACATGAACATCACTGACAACAAAAAGTGTAGGGTTAGAAAAACTTGGCCCATGTTGTCGAGAATCAAAGTTGACACGTCCACTGTCGTTGTCGACTGCAGGAGGTACCAAGGTATCTTCACAGCACACGTCCTTCATGGCAGGGACCACACGGCAGCACCTAGGGAGGTAGCTGGTGGATGAGTCTCGTCGAGTCGGTGTCGCTGATGAAGGAGAGTCACTCAGCTTACAACACTCAGATGGGATGAGAAAACAGTCACTCGCCCCATTACGAACATCACTCGATAAATAATGATTGAAACCCATATCTCACACCCGGTTTAGGAATTGACAAAGGAATGGTACAAAAGAGTACGCCAAGGTGCACAGTTGATGGTGCATCAGTGCGTCCAACCCGTCTGCCATAGTTGCAAGAAGGAAGGCAAGGGAGCCTTACAGTGTAGTGTATAGAACAGGGTGACATGTCCTGTGATGATGGCAGAAACCCACCCCATGGATGCATAGGGAAAAGAGAACATACCTTGTGCCAAGGGTCGTAACATCCCTCAATCCTTACCTCGCGGTAATCGATTGAAGAAACTCCAGTCACACTCAGCTCACCCTCTATCTCACGCTCTGTTGAAAGATACAGAGGGCAGCCATGTCCTGAAACCCATTGATGTAATCCTCACGGTCACTTGTGCAAAGGTTGTATGCCTTGTGCGCATTTGATGGTGCAACTATGCATCCCGCCCAGTGCCGGCATACGGTGCGAGAAGGAAGGCCAGGGAGCCTTATGGTGCAGTGCACAGAAACAAATCATGCTTTGTGCATTGAGAGGCCCATCCCGTGCGTGCAACACTTCATTCACACTTCTCACCTCTCATTTGATTTAAAGGGAAAAGAATGGTCACTCGCCCCACCCTCTGTCTCACTCTCTGTTGATAATTACAGAGGACAACCATCCTCACTTCCCCATCCGGTTAGGATGAAAGCTCGCGTCACTCGATTGTTTGTCGATGAAGATCGCGTCGTCAATTGTTGAAGAGGTGTACCCAGGGAGGTAGCCATCAGATCAAACGTTGTGTTACATAGGACATGGCATCTACTAGAGGACTGTCAAACGCTCTGCAGAACGGCACAGGACACAGCGTACCAAGGGAGGCAGCTTCGGAACTGGATCCTGGGGATGTCAATTGATGAATCCACTTTTTGGACTGCTGGGTGTTGCTACCTTTTCCACAGCCAGCTTCTCGCCCAAGGGTGTTAACCACCTTTTCTTGGAACGAGGCCTGTTATGACAGGGAATTTCTTCCTTTTCTCCCATAACAGTTTTTTTTTATTGTCTTGTTTTTTTGTTTTTTTTTTCTTTTTTTCTTTTCTTTTTTCTTGTTTTCCCCTATTCCCGAGGGTGTCTCCACCTTTTCTCAAAGAATAGGTCGGCATGACAGGGACCGAAGTCCTTTTCTCCCATGATCGATATATATATTTTTTTCTTTTTTTTTTCGAATTAAGCAAGGGAATGGTGGAAATATCATTTGTCAGAACCATCCTTGCCACTGCCGTTGGTGGAAAATAGAGGATAAGAGATCAGGGCTGGAAGGTAGGGCTGAGGGGACAGAGGGTTGCGTCCACCTCATCAGGAGTGGCTGAAGAATGGCTATCAAAACTAGCATAAGAGTTACAGTGCCACGCCAACGGGGGAAAGAATCAGGTGACTATGATTGTCAAGATTCCCAAGGAGGGAAGTACTTCTTCAGGCGATATCCATTGATCAGGAAGGGATCATCAGAGGCATCAACGGCCTGCACTTGGATAGAGCCATTAGGGTTGACAACAAGTACCTTATATGGGCCCATCCATCGCTATTGGAGCTTGCCAGGAAACTTGCCAAATCGTGAATCATAAGCTAGGACCAAATCACCTTCTTTGAACTCATTGTGCTTGATGAAGCTGTCATGGTAAGCCTTACGTCGAGCTTGCGTGGCTTCCATGCACTGTAAAGCCATCCTGTGAGTTTCGTCCAAACATTCCAAGTGCAGGAGACGGCATTGCAGTGAATCATCATCCCCCAAACACTCTTTAATAGCCACTCGCAAAGAGGGCAATTCCAATTCAACAGGGAAAACAACTTCTGTACCATACACCAGCTGGAAGGGTGTCTGTCATGTAGCTGCTTTATGGGAGCTTCTGTACGCCTAGAGGGCCTCTGTAAGTCGATCATCCCAATTACGATGATGTGCGGCAATTATCCTTGTCAGGATCGAGTAGAGGATGTGATTGGTGACCTCGACTTGGCCGTTGGCTCTGGGGTAATAAGGAGTGGACTTGCGATGGCGGATCTTATACAGCTATGTCAACTCTTCCATGACTTTATTAATGAAATGAGTGCCTCTGTCACTTACCAGCTCTAGGGGACTACCAAAACGGGTGATGATATTCTCATACATGAACAGGGCCATGCTATTACCATCGTCCGGTTTTAGAGCTTTGACTTCACACCACTTACTAACATAGTCCGTACATACCAGGATATATCTGTTATGTTTCCTTCTGGTGGGAGGATCGATTGGGCCGACGAAGTCGATGCCCCACTTCTCGAACGGCTTCAAAGGAAGGATAGGTTGCAATGGCATGGCACTTGTTTTGGTGGGTTTCCCCATTCGCTGACAAGCATCACATCTTTTATAGTAATCATATGCATCCTTGTGGAGGGTCGGCCACCAGTAACCTGCTAGTAGACCTTTCCTGGCTGTAGCTTCTCCTGCAAAGTGGCCCCCACACGGCTCATCATGGCAAGCCTTCAAAACAATCCCAATCTCATCTCTTGCAACACATCTTCTGAACACTTTATCTTTGCCTTTCTTGTATAGTGCACCGCCTAACAGGGTGTAGGGGGCTGATTCTAACATAAGCTTCTTCCTGGGCCTGACTAGAAATGCCAAGAGGGTACTGTTGGGTTTCCAACATATTGGAAATTTCTGCATACCAGGGGGTTACAATTTCTACAAGGAATAGGGAAGCATCAGGGAGGACTGGATCATCCTGCTTCTCGTCTGCAATCTGCGGGATACGCAACAGATGATCAGCCAAAACATGGGAAGGACCAGGTTTGGTAATTACCTCAAAGTCGAACGCCTAGAATAGAAGGAGCCATCTCATCATTCGTCCTTTCACGTTTGCTTTGTTTATTAGGAAGGACAGGGCCTCGTGATCCACATAAAATTTAAAGTGGGTAGAAGGTAGGTAGTGGAAAAACTTCTCCAGTGCAAACACCATTGCCAAGCACTCAAGCTTTGTTAGTTCTGTTCCCTATCAGTGACCTTTCGGCTTGCATAATATATCAGTTGATCTAATTTGGAGGGGCCCTTTTGACATAGGACAACACCTAGCCCTTCAACTGATGCATCAGTGTGTACATGAAACTCCTTCGTCCAATCAGGAGGTTGCAGAATGGGTGCCTCAACCAGACACTGCTTCAGAGTGTTGAAGGCTTTGTCACATTCTTCCGTCCAAATAAACTCCGCATCTTTCCTCAGAAGCTTGTGCAAGGAGGTTGCCTTTGTTGCCTTTGTTGCCTAGGAATCCCCTCAACTGTTTGAGGTTGGTGGGTGCTGTCAGAGCTGCGATCTTCTCAATCTTTGCAGGGTTTGTTGATATCCCTTGTACAGAGACAATGTGGCCCAACAAAACTCCAGAAGAAACCCCAAAGATGCATTTCTCGGGGTTGAGGGAGATCCCATACTCCTGGCATCGGTCAAAGCATTGTTCCAAATGTCCCTAGTGTTCACGAATCAAACTATAGACACAGAAGTCATCCAAATATACCTCTATAAAGTCGTGCAGATGATTTTGGAATGCGGCCATCATGACTCACTGGAAGGTAGCAGGGGCATTGCAGAGTCCAAACGGAATCACTCGGTAAGTGTAGGTCCCCCATTCTGTGGTGAAGGTTGTTTTGGACTGATCTTCTTCTGTTATCTGCACTTGGTTGTATCCACTCAATCCATCCAGAAGGGAATAAAGCTCATATCCTGCCACTGTGTCCAAAAATTGGTTTGTGAAAGGGATAGGAAAGTGATCCTTCTTGGTCTTGGAATTCAACTTGTGGAAATCCACACATATACGAAGCTTGCCATTCTTCTTGGGTACAACCACGATGGTGAAACCCATTCACTATTTGCCACTGGATAGATGAACTCGGCTTCCAGAAGCTTCAGCAGCTCTGCTTTCACCAAGGTTGAATAATTTGGATTCATTCGCCTCTGTCGTTGTCGTACTAGCTTGGCATTAGGCTCCAAATCAATATGATGTTGACATATTGTGGGATCAATCCCCTTTAGGTCTTTGTAGGACTATGCAAACATGTCCAAATTCTCTTCCAACAAGTTGTACAAGGTTGACAACTCCTCTTCTGGTAGGCTACTACCCACCTTCAAGTGGTGTTCAGTGCCATTTGCATCCACAAAGGTTAACTGCCTTTCACATTCTACTTCACGGATGAAGGTCCCACGGACTGCTTCTAGGTACAGATCCGACTCCTTCAAGGGGGTGGTGTCCTCTTCTGATGTCCCACTAGATCCAAAGTCTTCTTGCAGTAAGGACTTAGGTTGCACCTTGAAATGGTGAAATGGGATCAGCGCTGTCTCGATTTTGGTTTGAATGTTAATTACATTAGAGCTTGAGGACTCCTCTTCAGAGGATGTATCCAGGAATGTTACAAAACAGGGGGCTCTCGGAATTCTGTTGTGGCCTTGATACTGGTACTTGTTGACAAGGAGCATCATCATCATCCTTTCTTGAAAAGTGTGGATGGGTGCGATAAGAACCACTAATAAAAGATAGCTTATTTTGCTTGATCCACTTCTTATATAGGCTCTGCCTATAGAAAGATCCATTTACCAATCCAAAGGGTACCATTGCTATTCGGTCCCACAGCATGGAGTCTTCTGCTTCTGAAGCTTCTGGAACTCCCTCCTCATCTATACCTTCTGTGGGTGGAGTGATTTCTTCTGTCTCGCTTTCAAAGTCTCCTTCTTCAGATTCATCATCATCCTCTTCAGACTCCGGCTTTGCCTCTGTAGGTGCTCTGTAAGAGAAGAACAGGTCCTCTGATTCACCTTTTGCCTCTGTCTCTGGCTCTACTATGGCCATTAACAGGGAGAGCAGTACATCCATTCTTCTATCTCACTGTCAGAAGTGATTTCGGAAATCATTCCTGGTTCAGGCAGGAAGTATTCACCCATTGATAAGGACTTTGCATCTTGAGGAAGTTGGCTTACAGTACCTACTATCAAGAACTGTGCCACTATTTTCTTGGGAAGGATCTGTTTGACAACATCTTCGTCTGTTGATGTTCCGTTTATAGCCTCATTGGGGGAGTCAGAAGATAATTCCAAAGAGGTGGATCCATGTATTTTTTTAGCACCATATAACTTCAGCACCACTTTATTGGGTCCTCTACCCAAGGTCAAGGTTCCTTTGAACCAATCCGTCCTTGCTCTGGCTTTAAAAAGCCATGGTCTGCCCAGTAACAGGGGGTAGGATGTACCATAAGAGTTTGGCTTCACCACTAGATAGGTTAGTCAATAATCTTTTCCAGCAACTGTAGTCTTCACATATGGGAGAATGCCCAAAGGCTTGATTCTGCTATGATCCACCAGCCTGATGATCCATTGAGTTGGTTGCACACCTTGTAGGCCTAGATCCTTCATTGTCACATCCATCATAATGTTCACTGTTGAGCCACCATCAATCAGTGCATTTGCAATAAAGAAGCCTTCTATCCACACACCAGTCTCTGGGGTACCAAGATCTAGGAAGGCGTTAGCCACATCCACTTCTTTTAAAGGCTCTGGTGTTGGACTTTGTTGCTGTTGAGGGAGCAATCCTTAATCCACATCTTCTTGTCAATATACTTTTGAACCTTTTTCGGCAACTGGGAGACAACACCAACAATTGTCAGAATGTGAGGTTTGGTTTAAAGGTATCTAGATCTCTGACCAAATCGTATTCCTTAATAGGATCCACTGGCTTCTCTAACTGGTTAGGGAATGGGGCGACACCCATTTTCATTTTCCCTTTTCCTTCCAACAGGGGCATCATGGGGACTTCTTTTGCCACTTGTGACACTTCCTCCTCTTCTATCTCCCGGACTTCTGGTCGTGTCTCTGGAACTGTCTCTGTGACTCTCTGTGGCACTCTAATACTCTGTACGGCACTGTAAGGCTCTGTTCTGTTCTGTTCTTTTGTTGGAAGATTGAACTTCACTATTATGGCAGGAAGATTATTTTCTTTTTGGACAGGTGGCTCCTTCTTCTTTGCACGCGTGATGGCAGCAGCTTCCAATTCCACTAAATTGGAGGTAAGCTCTTGGGCCTTGGCCGGGACTATCAGTAGCACTGTTTTTCACTGGGGTTGGGCTTGGA
This sequence comes from Lygodium microphyllum, assembly GCF_053477565.2. Taxonomy (NCBI): domain Eukaryota; kingdom Viridiplantae; phylum Streptophyta; class Polypodiopsida; order Schizaeales; family Lygodiaceae; genus Lygodium; species Lygodium microphyllum. The sequence continues at coordinate 7,262,400 of NC_141145.1, forward strand.
CAGTCTTTTGCAGTGTGGCCTTCTCCTTTGCATCGACCGCATAAGGGCTTGTAATCCACTGACCTTCTGGGATTTGGACAATTTGGTGAAATGTGTCCCTTTTCTCCGCATCTGTAACACTCCACTTTTGATCTCTGACCACCGCCAGACTATCTTCCTCTGTAACTTTGGGATGGAAATCTTCTGGGTCTAAAATTAGGACCAAACTCCCTAGGCTTTGGTCCAATATCCTGTGTTGTCATTTTGGATTCCAACAAGTTGAATCTTGTGTCTTCTTCCTTCCTTCTCCTATCATGCATGTCCTTCAGCGAGCAAATATCCTCTATATGGTTCTTCCGCAAACAGTAGGAACATAAGGCTCCAGGAATGGTTGGCTTTTCTGTACATTCAGTAAATGGCCTGCTTGATGACACTTACCACACCAAGTATTTGACCGCATCACATCTCTTCCTGCTCCTGCAACGTTGGATATGCTAGCGGTATTCACTTTCAACGTCTGTAGCTGCTCTGTAATCACATCTATCAACTCCTTTTTTATATTTGCAATTGAATTGGATAAATAATCCTTCAAGCTTTCTCCTCCTGAGGCACTGGCAATAGGGTTTTGAGGAGTCTCTGTAATCACTGCATAAACTGGTTGGGCTGGTGCAGAGGGGTCTCTGTTCTGATTCTGATTTAGAGCTCATGTTTGAACTGTTGGATGTTGGCTCCAGTTGGTAGGGTTCCACTGTTGTTGCTAATTCGGCATTGGGGAAATTGGTTGGGACCATTGTTGCTGTGGTTGAACCATCATTTGAGGCATTGATTGTGGCCACTGTGGATTTGGTGCACTGTACTATGATACTAGGGGCATCTGTTGGTAGGGGTAGGGGACAGTCCCTAGGATTGCATTTGGTGGGTACATCATTCCTGACATCAGAGGAGGTAGGACTCCTCTTCCTGGATTCATCGCCAATCTAGCTTCCACTTCATCGTACAATCTTGCACCTTCTGTTGCAGCTTGCAGTGTGGCTGGTCTTTGCAGCTCCAGAAACTTACAGACTTCTGCTTGTAATCCTATGAGAAACACTCCCTTTTGAATGCCATCATCTAGATTATGGTTAGTCCATCTCTTCAGGATGGATTCCATTCGTGAGACATAAGCTTCTACTCTTTCTCCAGAGGACTGACTTAAATTCATAAATTCCTCTCGCATCCGCTCTTCAAAACCTTCACGCCTGAATTTAGTGAGAAAGGCCAACTTCAGGTCGTCCCATGTGCCAAAAGTTCCTACTGCTTATCTCTCATACCACTAAAAAGCCATACCCTTGAAAGTGGCAAGGAATATTGCTAACCAATGCTTAGGGGTTCTGGCATTGTTAGCCACACATGCTACCAGAAACTCTGCTACATGAAGATCGGGGTCTTCATTGTACTCTCCCTTAAAAATTGGCAACGGGACTACATTCGCTGGCTTGTCATCAATATTTCTAGGACGGATCTGGCTTGGAAGTGGAGTTCTCAGCTTTGATTTTTGTCTTCTCTCTTCTCACGTACCTCTGTACTCGTTCTAACGCTTGCCTCTTTATTGCTCATTCATCAAGGGGTTGGCTCCACTATGTTATTAGTGCTCCACAGAGGGATAACAGAAGGCTTCAGTCTCTGGAGGACTCTCTTGCCAACATTTCTTCTACTTCTTCCTTTTCAATGTCTCTGAATTATGCTTTCATTCCACTGCATAGAGGAAGGTATTCGGTTCTGAAGGTGTCAAAATGCATACGTCTAAGCATTGTGGTGGTGCCATCATCATAGTAATGCCAGCTTCTGATGTTTTCAACAGTCTATGTTGTAAAGAACACTCTGTCTACCAACTTCCAGTGGGTTGCCAATTAGACAAACAAAAGATTGTCAGTGCACCAAGCATCCCATGTATCTTGCTGTTGAGCATCCACGAACAAATTCCAACTTTTTTCCTTCTTGTCTTCATGAACCTCTATAGACCAAGACTCCTGAAGCTTCTTCACAATCTCCCACTTGATGATGTCTGGAAACTTTTCAATGAATGCCAAATCTTCCATGGATGGTCATTCTCTCTGTTTCTACTCTTCAGTTTGTTCCCAAACAGTTTGCCACCAAGATGCAAGTTTCTGCTGCTTCAGCAGGAAGAGGAAACAGTCCACCACATAAAGCATGCATCATGATGGTGATGTGTTTCCGCCATTGTGGGATGAACTTCTTATGGAAAGTGGCTTTTATTATGAGAAATTCCAACTCTTTAGTGGAAGAAGGAACTTTACAAACATCCATTGAATTCTCCTCTTCTTGGCAATGCCATTTCCTTCATTTTCAGCCTCTTCTGGTGCTTGTTGATGGCAAGTTTCCCCGGCTACACACCAAAAACATGGAGCCCCAAGAGGAATACCAAGGAAAAGGGAATTCTCTTGCAAGAAAATCTATCTTGTAACATCAACAAGCTTTTATTTCATTCCTTTGATCATCAAAACAAAGAAAACAACAATTCTTCACGTAGCATCATAGTAGATATCTCCCACGGATTTGATAGAAAACCATATTCTCCAACATCCTCACAAAATCCATCAATAGAACAAAGAACACAAGGGAATACACCATCTTTGAATGGAAATACATCACATATTATTCATCTTCAATGTCTTCATAGTTCTCTCTCTCAATCTCTCATATACAGTTACACTATTTTAATAGAATTGACTATCTCTGACTCTCTGTCTCTCTCCATCAATAGTACATCATATCCTCACTAAAATCACATAATAATCACTCACAATAATCCTTCTTAGGTCGTGGATACACCTCCCAAAAGGTATGTCAAATGTGAAGGGGCACCAGGGACATCATAGTGTCTTGTGAGATCTGTCTTCTGTCACTATCCTTCCGTTACCTTCTGTGAATCTTTTGTAAATCTTCAGTAATTACTTCTTCACTTCAATTAGCTTGGATAGAGCTTCCATTCATCCTTTTCCTAAGACAAAAACACTTCCCAAAATATCCATACATCCATCATAACACTCAACAGAAATAAATAGAACAGAACCACAGAACAACAGAAGTACAGAACAACAGAGCTATAGAAGCACAGAAGCTACAGAACTTTACAGAAGATCAACAAAACCCATAAAAATCATAACAAAACCAATTTAATATCTCATAAACCTTTTCACATATTCTCAATCATCTCTCAAAACATTCATTCAACCATCTCAACTACCAAAATAGAAACAAAACAAAACAAAACAGAAGAAAATCAGGCCTTACAGAACCATACAGAGAGAATTACAGAACTCTTCAGAACAACATATTTCATCAAAAACTAACATAAACCCTTTCAAACATACTCAAACCACTCCAAACACTTCAAAAAATCTTCAAACTCAAACAATCAACCACCAAAAACAACCATTCAGCAACAAAAATAACAAAAAATCAGCCCAAAAACCAATCATTTCCACACTCAACACAAAAATATCAAGATAAGCCAGAATGAATGAGTATACATCATATCGCATTGAGGATAGTCTTGTTTTTATATTCAATAATACCATTCTATTGAGGAGTGTAGGGAACCATATATTCATGATGAATACCATGATTATTATAATAATCATCAAAATATTTTGAAATGTATTCTCCACCATTATCACTACAAAGTTTCTTAATATGACAACCAATATGAAGTTCGACAACTTTTTGATATTGCTTAAAAGACAATAAGGCTTCGAATTTGTGTCACAAGAGAAAAACAATGGTGTATCTTGAAAAGTCATCAATAAAAGTCATGAAATATTGATCTTGAGATTTTGATGGAGAAAAAGATCCACACATACTAGTGCAAATCAGATCAAGAAAACCTTTGGAATGAGTTGTGGTGGAAATGGAAAAGGGTTTGTGAAAATGCTTTCTAAGTGTACAATATTCAAAATACCCATGTGAGGACGAGCTTTGAATTCCATACCTTGAACAAGGTCACACCAATAAAGATCGACAACCTTGCACCCTCTCTTATGGGAAGTTAAAAAAATATTTTGCTAACTTGTTCTCAAAGCATGAAGATGATGAGCAAGAGCTTGATGTTGCAACCTCAAGAAGAAGATTGTTGAGCTATTTTGTATGAGAAAATGAGGTTGTTTTGCATCTCAAAATTAAATAATAAAGGGATAAGTTATTGAGAAACTTGGTAAGCCTTCCGTGATGATCATGCGCTCGAGGGGGTCAGCAATGAATATATGTATATATAATGTGAGTTCAAAATAAGGTGTTTTTAAAACATCACTTTTATACATTTTTTACATATAGAAGGGTGTCATATAAAGGGATTACTTACAAATCAAATAGAAAAGGGTCATGTTTTATTCAAGAAAAATTCACAGATTAGGATATTTATAAATAGGCCATGAACGCACGTTATATAGAGGATATATATATAGTGAACCCCCTGAGATCATGTGATGTAATGTTTCCATGGCACCATGAGACTCATATAAGTTGAGAATTTATGTATTAATCTTGCATTGTGTAAAATGGGTTTCTTTGCGAGTTCATGTTTGTTGTTGGCATTTGGCTTTGTGGAAGAGGTGTTTAGAGTGGTGCTACTTATGTTTGTTGTTGGCATTTGGCTTTGTGGAAGAGGTGCTTAGAGTGGGGCCCTATAGGGGCTACCTCTTTTTTGGTATCTTTAAAGTCTTGTGTAATATCCCCACCCCGCATAGGAACCCCCCCTCTATAGGAACCCTCCTCTAGAAACAAATAAAAATTATTGAAATCCCCCCTCGTGGTTGCGGAACAGGTGACGGGGGAGGAAGAAGGAGATGACGGCGACAAGAAGGATGACGTGGAAGAAGAAGAAGTAGATGACATAGAGGAGAAAGACAATGACGACGTGGAGGAAGAAGGAGACGACACTAGAGAAGACATGCAAGATGACATGGAGTAGGAGTGGAAGATGACATTGATGAAGGAGAAGAAGGTGATGATGTCAAGGGGGAGGCCACATGGCCTACCAACCCTCCCCCTTGGGCATGTCGAGCCCTCGCGGTCACCTGGAGGGACTAAGAAGCCCTACCGCCATATGGACGATGACAAGTGGTGGGCAACACCACCTCCTCCCCACTTCCCCTTCGTTATAGAACCCCCCCCAATGGAAAGAAAGAAGGGCCTCAATGCTAAATGGGACTACAGAAAGAGAGAGAGAGAGAGAGAGAGAGAGAGAGAGAGAGAGAGAGAGAGAGAGAGAGAGAGAGAGAGAGAGAGAGAGAGAGAGAGAGAGAGAGAGAGAGAGAGAGAGAGAGAGAGAGAGAGAGAGACACCTTCTAAAAGGTTTCTCCCTTTTCCCCTCCTTAGAGGGCGGCCACACGTGCTTACCCTTTCCCTCGTATCTACAAGCTAACCTCCCCCAATCATGATAGAAGAGAGTCATCCTAGCATGCCATCTCTCTAACGAGAGAGAGAGAGAGAGAGAGAGAGAGAGAGAGAGAGAGAGAGAGAGAGAGAGAGAGAGAGAGAGAGAGAGAGAGAGAGAGAGAGAGAGAGAGAGAGAGAGAGAGACTCATAAGCTAAAAGTATGGCCCCAAAATAAATGGTGACATATACCAATGGTAATTCCGCATCCAACAATGGAGTCACTGATCAAGGCATTACTATTAATACAAATATAATGTTGAGTATGGATAATTCATCTCTAAATACCCAGATACTAATTGTCATCTCCGCTATTCATTGAGACATAGGCATGCGCATGGATTCATTTTAACAAGTAGCTTGAATTTATTTTTTGATAATTAATGAACTCATAGGGGGATGGTAGGATAATTATTTTCGTGTTAGGTTCTCAATAACCATAAATGACCTTGCATAGATTTATGCATATGGTGCATTGAGGTTCGCACAAATTATTGTACCCAAATACAATCATGGCATCCTAGTGCTACACAAAAAAATCATACATATTATGAAAAGCATATAAGTTTACCTTGAGGGTTACGTGCACAGATAGTAGATGCATGGGAAAGATTATATGAAACATACATCAGTGGTACATGAAATGATCTTTCATTAAAAGTCTTGTATCTATCCTATGAAGGTTTCACCTAAAATAACGGTTAAGGAGTTTACCTTGTGCTACCAAACCATGAGTTGATTACAACTCGCACAATAATTCGGGAATTATTTAACATCGAAATATAGTCTTGCATCATTACAAATTTGTCTCGCATTCTTTGCCTTACGAGAAAGGAAGATAAAGTTAAGTTAAAATTTTACATAGTATCCCTCTTTGATCCCAAGGGGGAGAGAAAATATGCAATGGAAAGGTTATCGCAAATTTTCTTGTAATGTTTGGGAAAGAATACCATTGTTTTTGTTGAATTGTTGTTTGAATGATTATTCCAAGTGTTTGTGATTGATGGTAAATTCATGACGGGGGTCTATGATGACGAATTGCCATGGGGATAAAGGAATATTTTCTTGGAAAATTATATAAGAGCTGACTACCTTGACTATGCTTGATTCTTAAATTATTTAATTAAGGAAAAGTTCTTTGCACGGGTGGATCACCTCCAAGATCGCACCGTGGATCAACCCGAAAAGGGCACCACTAGATTCACGACCTGAAGGTCGAGTGGTGAGAAGGCCAACCATGGGAATAATGTTTTCACTCCTAGGTAGCTTGCCGGTCAGGTGGAGCTCTAGACATCCCTTGCCAAGTCCAAAATAGAGTTGAGGACCTATGTGGCCCCAAAGTCTGTGTAACATTGGAAGATCCTATTCTAAATAAAGGATGGAAATTGTGGTGCCATGTGATTTGGACCAATTACTTCTGCAGAAGGATATGTAAATTCTCCTGTATGGGGAGGGGGCAAAGATTAAATTGAAGATAAATTAAGGAACTTGTTTGCCAAGATGATTGGTTGCTCTATATTTGTTTCTCTACTATAAATTATGCAAACAAACCCTATTTCTTAAAAGGATTAATTAAGGAACATGGATTTAAATGTCACACATAAATGCGATAGGACATAATTAAATAACTAAAGAATGCCTATTGAGGGAAGCGAGTGGACGGAACCCTCGTGATAGGGTCCATTCTACAATAGGGTGGTCTGAGAGAACTAGGAGGCTTCTCACCAGGTTTTACTGGCATTCAATCCTTAGGAATTGTTAGGTTAGAACCCCAATTCATGCTGTTTTAGGGGACTGGAATGGGACTATGCCCTACTGGAAGAGAGATTGAGCAGCGCATCCCTCTTGTTTCCGATTCTCTTTGAACCAAGTACGGCATGCGTCTACTTTAACTTAGTATCTCTACATAAACTAGGATGTTCAGGACCACCTAACACTAGAATGTTGTCAGGAGACCTTGACCACTAGGGACTCAAATATCAAGTCAATCCCAGTGGGTTTGTCGGCCATGAACGTTCTGTTGTGAGGCAGACTCAAGAAACCCTAGGTGACAAACCCTGTAAAATTCCATGGGAGTGCTGGGCAGCATCGCTTAGATTCGTCTCTCGATGGACCGCTAAAAATGTGCCTTAGGAAGGCACGTCACATCTTGCTAGGGCTTTTGTGAGGGTTTGTGGGCTCTTGGTCTACCAGAAATTGTTATCATTTGATGTTGCAATGGATGGTCTTATGGAGCTCAATTTCATGTTCTCTATTCTCAACTCAATAGAAGTCATTTTGGTGGCTTGTGTGCCAATTATTTAGTTTTATAATCAACTTTTGTGTTTATTTCAATGATAGAAATGTGATTGGCTTGTGGTGAGGTCAAAACTCTTACTTATGGAGGTAACACAATTGGTCTATGGGCTCATGGATACTTGTGATTAGTTATTGCAAGAAGTTGTGATGAAGCGTGCCATATTTCTTGTGATTTGTTTATGATATTTTGGGGCTTTCTAATCCCTAAGGGTGTCTCCCCCACACAAGATGCACCTATTGTATACTAGGAATTTTCTTATCATTCTATTAAGGATATATATCATATGCTTGTGTCTACACAATAACCCTTGAAGAGTGATGTAAATGATACCCTTAAAGAGAAGAAAGATTGTTTGTTTTCCTTTGTCTTGCCTAGTGTGAGTTGTTTTAGACATTGAATCTCATGATATCTCATCCCTTGCTACTGGTATTCAAGGGTAATGCCATTGTTCAATCTTGATTGGTGGATGGGTGGGTGATTAGGCAAAGTTAGTGGTTGTAAGTGTGGTATTGGTACCCTTTTCCCATTTGTTGAGTGTTGAAATGACTTGTTTTTTGGCTGATTTTTGTTGTTTTTGAGAGCTGAATGGTTGATTTTATGAGATGATTGATTAGTTTGGAAGTGGTTTGAGAGTGTTTTGGATAATATTGATTGGGTTTTGGAAGATCATGATGTTTATTGGTGGTTCTATGATGTTCTGATAGATTCTAATAGGTTCTATATACCTTCTATTTTGCTCTGTTTTGGTCTGTTTTGTTCTGATTATCTTTTGTAAGGAGGGATGGAGTATTGATTGATGAAGATTGAGATCTTGTGAAAGTTTATTGAATGGTTTGTGAGAGTTTGGAATGGTTTAAGTATGAGTTATGTGGTTTTGATGACCTTCTGTAACCTTCTATAGGTCTTCTGTAGAGCTTCTGTCTCTGTTCTGTTCTGTTCTGTACTGTAGCTGTTCTGGTACTGTTTTGTAACTGTTCTGTATGCTTCTATATGTGTTCTGATGGATGAGAGTGTATCTTGGGAAAGTTTTCTAGCCTTGGAAAGAGGTGAATACGAGTGCAAAAGAGCTAAAAGAAGTAGCTATTGAAGACTCAAGTGAAGACTATAGTGAAGTGACAGTAGTGAGCTATGAAAAGACATTGTAGTGGCTCTGGTGACTCTTCATATCAAACATACCTCTTGGGAGGGGTATCCACGACCTAAGAAGGATTATTGAGTTTTATTTTGAGAGATTGTAGTGAGGATATGATGTATTATTGATGGAGTGAGAGAGAGAGAGAGAGAGTCAGAGATAGCCAATTCTACTGAAACAGAGTGATTGTATATGAGAGATTGAGAGAGAAGACTATGAAGATATTGAAGATGAATACTATGTGATGTATTTCCATTCAAAGATGGTGTATTCCTTTGCTTTCTTTGTTCTATTGATGGATTTTATGAAGATATTGAAGAATATGGTTGATTCTATTAAATCCGTGGGAGATCTACATGATGCTGCATGAAGATTTGTTGTGCCTGGTGTTCTTTTCTTCATTGTGATCATATGAAACATGATAAGCAAGCTTGTTGATGTTACAAGATAGATTTTCTTGCAAGATAATTCCCTTTTCCTTGGTTTTCCTCTTGGGGCACCATGTTTTTGGTGCGCAGCCGGGGAAACTTGCCATCAACAAGCACCAGAAGAGGCTGAAAATGAAGGAAATGGCATTGCCAAGAAGAGAAGAGTTCAATGGATGTTTGTAAAGTTCCTTCTTCCACTGAAGAGTTGGAATTTCTCATAATCAAAGCCACTTTCCCCAAGAAGTTCATCCCACAATGGCGGAAACACATTACCATCATGATGCATGCTCTATGTAGTGGACAGTTTCCTCTTCCTATTGAAGCAGCAGAAACTTGCATCTTGGTGGCAAACTGTTTGGGAATAAACTGAAGAGCAGAAACAGAGAGAATGACCATCCATGGAAGATTTGGCATCCATTGAGAAGTTTCCAGACAACATCAAGTGGGAGATTGTGAAGAAGCTTTAGGAGTCTTGGTCTGTAGAGGTTCACAAAGATAAGAAGGAAAAGAGTTGGAATTTGTTCATGGATGCTCAACAGCAAGATACATGGGATGCTTGGTGTACTGATAATCTTCTGTTTGTTCAATTAGCAACCCACTGGAAGTTTGTAGACAGAGTGTTTTTCACAATATACACTGTTGAAACCATCAGAAGTTGGCATTACTATGATGATGGCACCACCACAATGCTCAGACGTATGCATTTTGACACCTTCAGAACCGAATACCTTCCTCTGTGTAGTGGCATGAAAGCAGAATTCAGGGACATTGAAAAGAAAGAAGTAGAAGAAATGTTGGCAAGAGAGTCCTCCAGAGACTGAAGCCTTCCATTAACCCTCTGTGGAGCACTAACAACATAGTGGAGCCACACCCCTGATGAATGACACAATAAAAAGGCAAGCGTTAGAACGAGTCCAGAGGTACATGAGAAGAGAGAAAGCAAGAATCAGAGCCGAGAGCGAGCTCGCAGCAGAAGCCGCCTTTGACGCCCTTGCGGAACTCTTTACAGAAGTCCCAATGGCACATCAAGCCCTTCCTCCTCCTGCTGGAGGTCCACTTCCAAGCCAGATCCGTCCTGGAAATATTGATGACAGGCCAGTGAATGTAGTCCCATTGCCAGTTTTTAAGGGAGAGTACAATGAAGACCCCGATCTTCATGTAGCAGAATTTATGGTAGCATGTGTGGCTAACAATGCCAGAACCCCTGAGCATTGGTTGGCAATATTTCCCGCCACTTTCAAGGGCGCGGCGTTTCAGTGGTATGAGAGACAAGCAGCAGGAACTTTTGGCACATGGGACGACCTGAAGATGGCCTTCCTCACTAAATTCAGGCGTGAAGGTTTTGAAGAGCAGATGAGAGAGGAATTTATGAACCTAAGTCAGTCTTCGGGAGAAAGAGTGGAAGCTTATGTCTCACGAATGGAATCCATCCTAAAGAGATGGACTAACCATAATCTAGATGACGGCATTCAGAAGGGGGTGTTTCTCAGAGGATTACAACCAAAAGTCCGTAAGTTTGTGGAGCTGCAAAGAGCAGCCACTCTACAAGCTGCAACAGAAGGTGCAAGACTGTACGATGAAGTGGAAGCTAGATTAGCGATGAATACAGGAAGAGGAGTCCTACCTGCTCTGATGCCAGGAATGATGTATCCACTAAATGCAGTTCCAGGGACTATTCCTTACCCTTACCAACAGATGCCCCCGGTATCACAGTACAATGTACCAAATCCACAGTGGCCACCATCCATGCCTCAAATGGTGGTTCAACCACAACAACAATGGTCCCAACCAATTTCCTCAATGCCAAATCAGCAGCAACAGTGGAATCCTACCATCTGGAGCCAACAGCCAACAGTTCAAACAGGAGCTCTGAATCAGAACCAGAACAGAGACCCCTCTGTACCAGCCCAACCGGTTTATGCAGTGATTACAGAGACTCCTCAAAACCCTCCTGTCAGTGCCTCAGGAGGAGAAAGCTTGAAGGATTATTTATCCAACTCAGTTGCAAACATCAAAAAGGAGTTGATGGATGTAATTACAGAGCAGCTACAGACGCTAAAAGTGAATACCGCGAGCATATCCAACATTGCAGGAGCATGAAGAGATGTGATGCGGTCAAATACTTGGTGTGGTAAGTGTCATCAAGCAAGCCATTTAGCCACTGAATGTACATGCAAACCAACCATTCCTGGGGCCTTCTGTTCCTACTGTTTGCGCAAGAACCATACAGAGGACATTTGCTCTCTGAAGGAGATGCATGATAGGAGAAGGAAGGAAGAAGATGCAAGATTCAACTTGCTAGAATCCAAAATGACAACACAGGATATTAGACCCAAGCCTAGAGAGTTTGGTCCTAATTTCAGACCCAGAAGATTTCCTTCTCAAAGTTACAGAGGAAGACAGTCTGGCGGTGGTCAGAGAACAGAAGTGGAGTGTTACAGATGCGGAGAAAAGGGACACATTTCACCAAATTGTCCAAATCCTAGAAGGTCAGTGGATTACAAGCCCTTATGCAATCGATGCAAAGGAGAAGGCCACACTGCAAAAGACTATCCAAGCCCAGTCCCATTGAAAAACAGTGCTACTGATAGTCCGGCCAAGGCTCAAGAGCCTACCTCCAATTTAGTGGAATTGGAAGTTGCTGCCATCACGCGTGCAAAGCAGAAGGAACCACCTATCCAGAAAGAAAATAACCCTCCAACCAGAACAGTGAAGTTCAATCTTCCACTAGAAGAACAAAAGATAACAGAGCCTAACAGTGCCGTACAGAGCACTACAGTGCCACAGGGAGTTACAGAGACAGTTACAGAGACAGGACCAGAGGTCCAGGAGATAGAGGAAGAGGCGGAAGTGCCACAAGTGGCAGAAGAAGTTCCCATGATGCCTCTGTTGGAAGAAAGAGGGAAAATGAAAATGGGTGTTGCCCCATTCCCTAACCGGTTAGAGAAGCCAGTGGATCCTATTAAGGAATACGATCTAGTCAGAGATCTAGATACCTTTAAACCAAACCTCACATTCTGACAATTATTGATGTTGTCTCCCAGTTGCCAGAAAAGATTCAAAAGTATACTGACAAAAAGACGTGGTTTAAGGATTGCTCCCTCAACAGTGACAAAGTCCAACAAGGCTCCAGAGCCTGTCAAAGAAGTGGATGTGGCTAAAGCTTTCCTAGATCCGGGTACCCCAGAGACTGGTGTGTGGATAGAAGGCTGCTTTATTTAAAATGCACTGATTGATGGTGGTTCATCAGTAAACATTATGACGGATGTTACAATGAAGGATCTAGGCTTACAAGGTGTGCAACCAACCCAATGGCTCATCAGACTGGCCGATCAGAGTAGAATCAAGCCTTTGGGCATTCTCCCATATGTGAAGACTACAGTGGCTGGAAAAGATTATTGGCTAACCTATTTGGTGGTGAAGCCAAACTCTTATGGTACATCCTATCCTCTGTTACTGGGCAGACCATGGCTTTTTGAAGCCCGAGCAAGGATGGATTGGTTTAAAGGAACCTTGACCTTGGGTAGAGGACCCAATAAAGTGGTGTTGAAGCTATATGGTTCTCAAAAAGGACATGGATCCACCTCCTTGGAATTATCTTCTGACTCCCCTAATGAGGCTTCATATGGAACATCAGCAGACGAAGATGTTGTCAAACAGATCCTTCCCAAGAAAACAGTGGCACATTCCTTAACAGTGGATACTGTAAGCCGGCTTCCAAAAGATGCAAAGCCATTATCAATGGGTGAATACTTCCTGCCTGAACCAGGAATGACTTCTGAAATCACTTCTGACAGTGAGATAGAAGCATGGATGTACTGCTCTCCCTGTTACATGGCCATAACAGAGACAGAGACAGAGGCAGAAGAGGAAACAGAGAATCTGTTCTTCTGTTACAGAGCACCTATAGAGATAGAAGCAGAGACAGAAGCAGAGACAGAAGCAGAAGCAGAGACAGAAACAGAAGCAGAGACAGAGACAGAAGAGGATGAATATGATATGGACGAAGAAGGTGATGAAATTGAGCCAGAAGAATCTATCCCACCTGAAGAGGATACATTTGAGGAAGAAGTTCCAGAAGCTTCAGAAGCAGACGAGCTCAATGCTATGGGACAGAATGGTGATGGCACCATTTGGTCTAGTAAATGGATCTTCTCATATGCAAAATTCTTATAAGACGTGGGTTAAGAAGAACAAGCCGTCTTTTAGCAGTAGCTCATGCCGTCCTAACCCATCCTTGCCGAAGAAAGATGATGATGATGCACCGTGCCAACAAGCACCAATCCCACCAACCCAACAGGTATCAGAGGGTCCCTGTTATGTGACGTTCCTGGATGTGTCATCTTCAGAAGAGGAGTCTTCAAGCCAAGAGATAATTAATTTTGAAACCAAACCCGAAACAGCTCTAATCCCATTTCAACATCTCAAGGAGCAACCTAAGTCTCCACCAAAAGAAGAAATTGGTTCTCGTGGGACATCAGAAGAGGACACCACTCTCTTGAAGGAGTCGGATCTTTATCCCGAAGCAGTCCGTGGAACCTTCATCTGTGAAGTAGAAGGTGAAAGGCAGTTAACTTTTGTGGATGCAGAAGGCACTGAACGCCACTTGAAGGTGGGTAGCAGTCTCCCAGAAGAGGAGTTGTCAACCTTGTACAACTTGTTGAAAGAAAAATTGGACGTGTTTGCATGGTCCTACAAAGACCTAAAGGGGATTGATCCCACAATATGTCAACATCATATTGACTTGGAGCCTGATGCCAAGCCAGTACGGCAACGACAGAGGCGAATGAACCCGAATTATTCCACATTGGTGAAAGCGGAGCTGCTGAAGCTTCTGGAAGCCGAGTTCATCTATCCAGTGGCAAATAGTGAATGGGTTTCACCCATCGTGGTTGTACCCAAGAAGAATGGAAAATTGCGAATATGTGTGGATTTCCGAAAGCTTAATTCCAAGACAAAGAAGGATCACTTTCCTATCCCTTTTACAGACCAACTGTTGGACACAGTGGCAGGACATGAGCTTTATTCCCTTTTGGATGGATTCAGCGGATACAACCAAGTGCAGATCGCAGAAGAAGACCAATCCAAAACAACCTTCACCACAGAATGGGGGACCTACGCTTACCGAGTGATGCCATTTGGGCTCTGCAATGCCCCTGCTACTTTCCAGCGAGTCATGATGGCTGCATTTCAAAATCATCTGCACGACTTTATTGAGGTATATTTGGACGACTTCTGTGTCTATAGTTTGATCCGTGAACACTGGGAGCACTTGGAACAATGCTTTGACCGATGCCGGGAGTATGGGATTTCCCTCAACCCCGACAAATGCATCTTTGGGGTCTCTTCTAGAGTTCTGTTGGGCCACATTGTCTCTGCACAAGGGATATCAACAGACCCTACAAAGATCGAAAAGATTGCAGCTTTGACAGCACCCACCAACCTCAAACAGTTGAGGGGATTCTTAGGCCATGTGGGTTACTACAGAAGGTTCATAGCCCATTTTGCGACAAAGGCAACTCCTTGCACAAGCTTCTGAGGAAAGATGCAGAGTTTACTTGGATGGAAGAATGTGACAAAGCTTTCTACACTTTGAAGCAGTGTCTGATTGAGGCACCCATTCTGCAACCTCCTAATTGGACGAAAGAGTTTCACGTACACACTGATGCATCAATTGAAGGCTTAGGTGCTGTCCTTTGCCAAAAGGGCTCCTCGAAGTTGGATCAACCGATCTATTATGCAAGCCGAAAAGTCACTGATAGTGAACGGAACTATACAGTGACAGAGCTGGAGTGCTTGGCAATGGTGTTTGCCCTGGAAAAGTTTCGCCATTACCTCCTATCCACCCACTTTAAATTTTATGTGGATCATGAGGCCCTATCCTTCCTGATGAACAAAGCAGATGTGAAAGGACGAATGATGAGATGGCTCCTTTTATTCCAGGAGTTCGACTTTGAGGTGATTACTAAGCCTGGTCGTTCCCATGTTTTGGCTGATCATCTGTCGCGTATCCCACAAACTGCAGACGAGGAGCAGGATGATCCAGACCTCCCTGATGCTTCCCTATTCTTGGTAGAAACTGTAACTCCCTGGTATGCAGACATTGCCAATCTGCTGGCAACCCAACAGTATTCTCCTGGCATTTCTAGTCGGGAGAGGAAGAAGCTTATACTAGAATCAGCCCCCTACACCTTGTTAGGCGGTGCACTGTACAAGAAAGGCAAAGATGAAGTGCTCCGAAGATGTGTTGCAGGAAATGAAATTGGGATTGTTTTGAAGGCTTGCCATGACGAGCCATGTGGAGGTCACTTTGCAGGAGAAGCTACAGCCAGGAAGGCTATGCTAGCAGGATATTGGTGGCCTACAATTCACAAAGATGCCTATGATTACTGTAAAAGATGTGATTCTTGTCAAAGAATGGGGAAATCCACGAAGACAAGTGCCATGCCACTGCAACCTATCCTTTCCCTGAAGCCGTTTGAGAAGTGGGGTATTGACTTCGTAGGCCCAATCGACCCTCCTACCAGAAGGAAGCAGAACAGATACATCCTTGTATGTACGGATTATGTTACAAAGTGGTGTGAAGCTAAAGCCCTAAAGCGGGAAGATGGTAACAGCGTGGCCTTGTTCATGTACGAGAATATCATCACCCGTTTTGGCAGTCCCTTAGAGCTGGTAAGTGACAGAGGCACTCATTTCCTTAACAAAGTCATGGAAGAGTTGACAGACTTGTATAAGATCCGCCATCGCAAGTCCACTCTTTATTACCCTAGAGCCAACAGCCAAGTCGAAGTCACCAATTGTATCCTCTGCTCGATTCTGACAAGAATGATTGCCGCACATCGTCGTGATTGGGATGATCGACTTACAGAGGCCCTCTGGGCGTATAGAACCTCCCATAAAGTGGAATTACCCTCTTTGAGAGTAGCTATCAAAGAGCGTTTGGGGGACGATGATTCACTGCAACGCCGTCTCCTGCACTTGGAATGTTTGGACGAAATTCGTAGGATGGCTCTACAGTGCATGGAAGCCACGCAAGCTCGACGCAAGGCTTACCATGATAGCTTCATCAAGCACAAGGAGTTCAAAGAAGGTGATTTGGTCCTAGCCTATGATTCACGATTTGGCAAGTTTCCTGGCAAGCTCCAACAGCGGTGGATGGGCCCCTATAAGGTACTTGCCATCAACCCTAATGGCTCTGTCCAAGTGCAGACCGTTGATGCCTCTGATGATCCTTTTCTGATCAATGGATATCGCCTGAAGAAGTACTTCCCTCCTTGGGGATCTTGACAATTACGGACACTTGATCCTTTCCCTCGTTGGCGCGGCACTGTACTTCTTATGATGCTACTTCTAATAGCCGTTCTTCAGTCATTCCTGATGAAATGGACGCAACCCTCTGTCCCCTCAACTCCACCTTCTAGCCTTGATCTCTTATCCTCTATTTTCCACCAGCATCAGTGGCGAGGTTGGTTATGACAAATGGTAGTTCTACCATTCCCTTGCTCAATTCGAAAAAACGAAGAAAAAAAAAATATACATATCGGTCATGGGAGAAAAGGACTACGGTCCCTGTCATGCCGACCTATTCTTTGAGAAAAGATGGAAACACCCTCGGGAATAGGGGAAAACAAGAAAAAGAAAAAGAGAGGAAAAAAAAAACAAATCTGTTATGAGAGAAAAGGAAGCAATTCCCTGTCATAGCAGGCCTCGTTCCAAGAAAAGGTAGTAAACACCCTTGGGCGAGAAGCTGGCTGTGGAAAAGGTGGCAACACCCAGCAGTCCAGAAAATGGATTCATTGATTGATATCCTTAGGATCCAATTCCGAAGCTACCTCCCTTGGTACGCTGTGTCCTGGGTCTCTCTACAGAGTGTCTACCTGTCCTCTCGCAGACGACATGTTCCTATCCAACACAATGTTCGATTTGATGGCTACCTCCTTGGGTACACCTCTTCAACAACTAATGACGTGATCTTCATCGACAAACCCCTTGAGTGACGTGAGCTTTCATCCTAACCGGATGGGGACGTGAGTATGGGTTGCCTCTGTAACTATCAACAACGAGTGAGACAGAGGGTGGGGCGACAGACCAGTTTTTTCCCTTCAAATCAAATGAGAGGTGAGTAGTGTGACTGCAGTGTTGCACGCAAAAGATGGGCCTCTCAATGCACAAAGCACGATTCGTTTCTGTGCACTGCACCATAAGGCTCCCTGGCTTTCCTTCTCGCACCGTATGCTGGCACAGGGCGGGATGCACAGTTGCACCATCAAATGCGCACAAGGCATACAACCTTTGCACAAGTGACCGTGAGGATTACATCAACGGGTTTCAGGAAAAGGCTGCCCTTCTGTATTTATCAACAGAGCATGAGACAGAGGGTGGGTTGAGTGTGACTGGAGTTTCTTCAATCAATTACCGAGAGGTGAGATTGAGGGACGTTATGACACTTGGAGTCAGGTATGTTTCAGTTTCCCTGTGCACCCATGGGATGGGTCTCTACCGTCAACACAAGACACATCACCCTGTTCTGTACATTGCACTGTAAGGCTCCCTTGCCTTCCTCCTTGCACGTATGCCGGACGGGTTGGACGCACTAATGCACCATCAATTGTGCACCCTGGCATACTCCCTCTGCACCATTCCCCTGTTGATTTCTAAACCGGGTATGCGATATGGGTTTCAATCATTCTTCCTCGAGTGATATTAGTCATGGGGCGAGTGACTGTTCTTTCATTCCATTTGAGTGATTGCGAGTTGAGTGTAGTATCTCTCATCATTGACAATGCATTTCCTGCGATTCCTTCCATCAGCTACCTCCCTGGGTGCTGCCGCGTGGTCCCTTCCATGACGGACGTGTGCCGAGAAGATTTTTTGGTCCCTCCAGCGCCGACAACAACACTGGCCATGCCATCGACACTTAACCTTGCTTCTTGACAAAATGGGCCAAGTTTTTCTAACCCTCCCACGTTGGTTTCTTCGTGACGGTCATGTTTTAAGTGTGGGGACGTTAGTGGATGGTCTGTGGCGTGGTCCTAAGTCCCTGTTGCTCGGTTAACCCTATCCGTTAAGGTCTTAAGTGTGGGGACGCGTCCCTGCGCGTCTACATTGTATACCCCTCTGCATATGCCTTAACCTATTCATGCATGTATGCCATGATTTGTTGTTACCCTGATGGGGTCCCTTCCCACCCGACCGTTCCTTTTCCACCCACCCTTGGGGCTATTCCCTTGCAATTTTCCTTACTTCCCTGATTTTGAGGTCCTGTCATGTGAATGCACCCTACGTTCACCAAAGTCCCAATCCAACCTTATAGCACTATTCCTCCCTTTGAACTGACCATTTTTCCTTTTTACCTACCCCTGTTTCGGTACACGGTTTTCGAGTTATTAATTTTTGAAATATTTTGCGCAAATTAGCCGGTTTTCCATGTGAACGTGCTTTGCTTGCTCCGGAACCATGATCTGATGTCATAGCCCTGCAATCCACTTTTCCCCTGATATTTTTCCTTTTTCCTCCGTGTCATTCCGATACATTGTTTGTCCATTATTAATTTTTCGGTTTTTTACACCTTTTTCGTGCGTATTTTTGACATTTTTCCATGTGAACCTGCCCAGTTTGCATCGGAATTCCAATTTGATTTGACAGCCGTGTCCCTTGTGTCTTCCCTCACCTTTTTCCTTTTTCCTCTCCCCTCTTTCGCCTTTCGGATTTTTACTTATTAATTTTTAAATGAGTTTTCGGGCGTATTTTTGGAGTTTTTCACATGTACACCCCTCTTATTTCCACCGGAACTGCGGTTTAACGTGACAATCCTGTGCCATTCCTTCATGCAGACATTTTTTTCTTCTTACTGCCTGACATTCCGACGAACTGTTTGTCCGATATTAATTTCCGATCCCATTTTCGGGTTTGTTTTTTGGGTTTTTCCCACGTGAACGCATCTTACCTCAGTCGGAACTCTGTTTTGATGTGATAGCATTGTCGGGCACATCTTTCTGCACAGTTTTCCTTTTTTCTGCACCACGTTCCGATGCACGGATCTTCCGATATTAATTTTTAATTGCGTTTTTTGGTTCCTTTTTTGTGTTTTTTGCACGTGACCGCCCTTTACCCTTCCCGGAACGTCCGTCACATATTTTCCTTGTTTTCCCCCTATCATCCTGCCCACTTTTTGTTTTTACACTCTTTCGTTTTGACGTCTGGATTGGGAGTTATTAATTTTTCGTTATTTTTATGTGTTTTCGAGCGTCCGTTATGCGCGTGAACGCGCCCTTTTTCGATTTTATGCGTCTTAACGCGTCCCGGTCGCATCCGCATGTGTCGTCCTCGTATCCAGGCATCCATTCAATCCCATCACGGTAAATTTTTTTACCCTCGCCCCGCGCACGCGCACGGGACGAGGGGGTACGCCCCTTGCATGGGCCCCTGCCCATTAACCCCTCCCCCTACCCTTCCCCTTGGGTACCCCTCCCTATACCCTGCCCATTAACCTCTTCCCCTCTCCTTCCCCCACCGGACCCCCCACTTCAACTGCCCCCCCTCTCTCTCTCTCTCTTCTTTTTTTCTCTCCCCTCCTTCTCCCACGCTCCCTCCCTCCTCCTCCTCTCCCTCCTTCTGCCCCCTTCATCCCCTCCCTCTCCCCTCCATCCCCTCCCTTCTCCCTTCTCCCGCTCCTTCTCCTCCTGCCTCAGCGCCTCCTCCCAGCGCCTACGCCGTCGCCTCCTCCCCCTTTTTCCTCCTGCCTCCCTTCTCCCGCTCCTTCTCCTCCTGCCTCAGCGCCTCCTCCCAGCGCCTACGCCGCCGCCTCCTCCCCCTTTTTCCTCCTCATCAACCTCCCGCTCCTTCTCCTCCTGCCCGCGCCACCACTGGGCCCCTCGCCAGCGTCGCCTGCAGGCCGGATCACCGCCAGTGTCGTCCGCAGGCCGGATCGCCGCCGACCGCCCGCCCCTCGCCCGTCATCCATAGGCTGACGTCGCCCCTCGCCCGTCGTCCGTAGGCTGACGCCGCCCCTCGCCAGTGTTGTCTGCCAGCCGGATGGCCGCTGAACGCCGCCGATGTCGCCCACGACGACGAACGCCGCCGCCCTCCTGCTCTTCCACCTCCTCCTCCTCCCTAACTGCCTCTGAGGTTAGTTTCCCTAACCTTAGGTTAGTTTACCTAACTTTAGCTTAGTTTAACTAACCCTAGCTAAGTTAGTTACAGTTGGATACATTAACCCTAGTTAGGTTAACTAACCTAACCTACCCCACCCTAATTAACCCTAGTTAGGTTAACTAACCTAACCTACCCCACCCTAATTAACCCTAGTTAGGTTAACTAACCCTAACCCTAACCCTAACCCTAACCCTAACCCTAATCCTCACCCTAACCCTAACCCTAACCCTCCTTAGGTTAACTAACCCCTCTTCCTTCTGACTAACCTGACTAGACCAGATTTGACTTACATGACTTATCTAGCCTACCTTGACTTAGCTGACTCACTTTCAACTTACTTACCCAATTAAGCTGATTTTCTTGATTTAATTAATTTATAAAACAATTTCCACATCATAAAAATTCAAAAAATTTTCTAAAAATTCCCTTCGCTTTTTGCCAATTTTTGGAAATTTGTCCGCTGGAAATTACCACCCCTAAAATTTTTTGAAAATTACATATTTCCCAATTTATCCCCCAAATTATCAACAAATGTCAAAAATTCATTTAAAAATAGTAGAAAATTTCTAAAAACTTCTAAAAAATTCTCCAAAATTCCCCTCACCTCCCTTGATCATTTTCCATTTATTTTTCACTTTAAAATATTATCCTACATGGTACCCCTATTGTTTTAAAAAAAACAGAAACTCTCTATTTTATTTTTATACACTCAATTGTGGATATTTTCTCCATGGTTGCATTTTCATTTTTTCCCTTCATCACATCTTCATGTGTTATATATCTTGATTTTATTATTATTATTATTATTAAAACAAACAAACAACCAACACACCAAATAAACAAAAACAAAAACCAACAAAACGCATTCACAAAACATAATAACCTCACAAATACAAACCAACCATAACTAATCACAAATTATAAAAAATTTTAAAAAAATAAAAAAAAATCAACAATTCCACTAAGGTGTTGTCTTTGTTGTTTCATCAGTGGTCTTTACTTTTCTTTTACTGGATTCACTTCTTTTGGGAGACTCTTCCGTGCGCATTCCTACATTACATACACACCCCTTCCAGGTATTTATTTTATGTGCTTTATTTATTTTCATTTTTCCCTTAATCACAAATTAATTGTTAAAATGAACTCTTTATTCACCCACAGTTTCCACGCGCATTCGCGCTAAAAACACACACATACTTTTTAATTAAAATAAACCCGCCGTTCACTTAGCACGCGCTACGTACGCTACAGAGGCACTTTAAATTTTTTAATTACAATGAACCAGCCGTCACATGAGCACGCGTTGGCAAAAAAGCGCTCCACATCACCTTAATTTGTAATCAATGAACTTGCATTTAGAGAGTCAGTCTGGGTGTCGCAGTTCGGGATTTGACTTAAAGCACCGTTTTAACCTAATAATTGGTAATTAAATTTATAAGAAGAAACCGTCGTTTTCTTGCTAAGGTTTATCACCTAATTAAAATTCACCCATTCTTAATAATTTATTAAAATAAACCCTTTATTAAATTAATCCCCCCTCACTGCACTTAATTCCCTTTTTAATGAACCCGTTTCGTGGGATGGGTATGCGCAGTCATTAGAGTTATTTTCCTGGTCCAGTCCTGGTTTATCACCGATGTAGTCTTGATATGTGTCGGATGTGGTATTGTTTTGGTTTACTGTCTTTGTTACGGTTAAGGGTACGGTATGCAATTTTTTCTTTTCTTGCCTGATACGGGGTTCTGGATGTTTGTCTGATGCATCGCATGAAGCTTTCGGTCGCATTTGTCTCAAGGTCATGTCGATTTTTTTTCTAGGCTGTGGATTGCTTGGGGTTAGTTGGTCGCGTCACGTTTTCTTGTTTGGTTGTTCTCTTATCCTTGGTTTTTTGTCTGTTGCTTTGCAGGCATTCTCCTTGATTGTCTGTGTTTATGGTGTGTGTGTAACCATCTGAATGGCGCCTTCTCATGCTCCTCCCCCTATCCAGTACGTCCCACTAGTTAGTAGAGATTACTCTTCCCTACTTACTTTTGAGCCTCTCACGAAGGCGGGACTTGCTGCTTTTGTGGCTACTTCTTTTCTATTGCTTCCAGAGGATCCGTCGTTATGTGATGCGTTTCTGGCCTCCTACAGCAAGAAGACAGGACTAGTCCAGGGAATTTCTATGACTTTGACACCTCAAGGTTTAGGGAAGGCTCTGTCTCTACCCTCCAAAGGTGAACCTTTTGTTACCACTCGTCAGCTTTTCTCTAATGAAGAGATTCTGAAGCTGTTGCAAAAGCAGACCAGGGAAATCCTCGATGTTAAGAAGGTGATCAACTCTTTAGGAGTTTCCTTTTCTATGATCACTGATCCCGTATGGAAGACGATCTGTCAGTTTCTCCAGGACAGGTTTATGCCTGCCAAAACGCCATCCCAGTACTTGTCCAAAGAGCTTTTCACAGCTTCCAGGATGGTGTTGAAAGGAGTTGCTATTGATTGGAGCACTTACCTCCTCACTAAAATGGATCAGCATTTTGTCAAAGTCACCAGGGGTAATGTTACCAATGTCACATATGGATCATATTTGTCTGCCTTCTTGACCTATTCAGGTTTACAGAAGACTATGCCTCCACCTCCTCCATCAGATCCAGTACCTCCTCCTCCACCTTCAGATGAGTCAGAACCTATTGACATAGAGGATGATGATTCTCCGCCTCCCCTGGTCATACAGCGCAAACGCTTGAAGAGGGTAGCGGATAAAGCTCCTTCACTTCTTCCTTCAGTGTGTTGAGAATCAGCAATCACACTCAAACAGCCTCTTTGTATGGATTCTCAGGGTCAAGGACATGCAGGGTGACTTATCCCATATGCACAATGGTGCCTACTGCAGTTTCCTACTTTCCTATAAAGCATTGTACTTGCTTCCTTTCTTAATGCAAAGATAGTACTCTTTTCATTTAAGTAAAGTGTCAATGTCATTGTCCACATACACAAGATTGTGTTTATGAGTCCAAGTCTCAATCTTGGAACCTAATTCACTTGTGTAACAAACAGTGTCATTCCATCATGAGTCTACACTTCTCCTTCCATCCTCCATAGCTTCCGGTTATGTCATGCTCTAGATCCCGCATTTATAACATGGTATCAGAGCACAGCTGAGCATGGCTTAGCATGTCTCAAGTCTCCTCTCTGCTCTTTCAGCTCCTCTTCATCTCTGGAAAGCTCAAGATTGGTGTATGACTCTATTTCCAACTTCATACTTCATCCTCACTCTTGTCTGCCATAGCCAGACAGTACCCAGCTCACTTGGAGCTTCTTGATCTACTTCTACAGCCCATATTTCCCCACGCTTCCTTCTGGAGAAACTTTCCTATGGTCCTAGCGCAGCTCCTCGTCACATCAAAGGCCGACATTGGTAAATCGTAGCTTCAGCATTGCACAAATTGGAAGTCGCTGCCCATTCTGCGCCATATTCCGGTCGTACAGTTCGCGCTGCCTTTGCGTGCGGTGATCTGGTCCGTGTGCATAGGGCAATTGAAGCTCATTACCCAAGCTTCCTTCCCATCAAGTATTATGCAAAATGGTTACGTCTACGAGCTGCACGAGCTGAAAAACCAGGCTGCATCTTGCAAACCCTAAAGGGAAGCCATAGCTTTTCTACTTCAAGCTTTCATTTCACTTGAATTTCTCACTTCTCTGGAGTCAGCAAAACCCTTGCCACTTTGAACTGATCAACTTTCCCATCAAATCATCAAGGAAGGGAGATTTGTGCTTGGAAGATTTGATAGAGTTGAAGAAATCAAGTAGCTCAAGCAACAACCACATCAAGCTCCTCTTCCAACTCTTACTTCTCACTCAACTGAAGGTTTTGTTACACTTATCTACTCCAAAACTCAGCCTTCAGCTAGAAATCAAAACATCAAAATCAACAAGAAGAAGGTCCAAGAAGATCCAGCATCAACATTAGGCTCGTCAAGAACAGTATCTATTGATACTTATCAAGTGTTATTTGACACTATTTTTCTTGTATCCTTTGATACACTTGAGTACAACACTCTTACTGATTTCACTCAGATCTGAAGACATCAGCATCAAATCAAGAAGGGGAAGATCACTTGGAGTATAAGACTTTTGCAGATTTGGTATTCATTGACACTCAGTTAGTGCTTTTTAGCACTTGTGTCTCTCAATCAATTCTTCTGTTGCTCAAATCTAATAAAGTCTGAAGTTGATTTGCTACTGTTTCCGTAAATCTAACATGGGCAAAGACTCGCCAAATGCTCGATTCAAAGGAGTCGGATTCCACACTTGGCAAACCCGCATCAAGCTCATCCTGATGAAGAAGGGTCTCTGGGCCATTACAAATGGCAAAGAGAAGAAACCTCGGGATGCGGACCTTGCAACTACTTGGCAAAAGAATGATGACAGAGCCCAGGCCATTATCAAATTGGAGCTAGATGAC
Source organism: Lygodium microphyllum (assembly GCF_053477565.2). Lineage (NCBI taxonomy): Eukaryota > Viridiplantae > Streptophyta > Polypodiopsida > Schizaeales > Lygodiaceae > Lygodium > Lygodium microphyllum. Next base: position 7,287,272 of record NC_141145.1, read on the forward strand.
AGTTATATCCATCACGTGGATAACTGTGAGACCTCACAGGATACATGGAAAAGACTTGACACCCTGTTCGGTGCACAATCTAAATCATCAAAGTATGGTCTCCTAATTGAATTCTTCAGGCTTGAAATGAAGTCCAGCACATCACTTGCCACACATCTTAATTACATGGAAGGACTCCTAACCCAACTTGCAGGAATCAACATTAAACGGGATGAAGATGTTTGCATCGGTGTTCTACTTAAGAGCTTGCCTCCTGAATATAATAACGTATCAACAACTTTAATCAACATGCCAAATCCTGAACTTGTTGATATCCAGGCATCACTGTTAGAAGAAGAAAAGAAGCTAAAAACTAAAGAAGAACCAAGTACCTCTAGAGATGAGCATGCATTATATGTTGGCAACAGGTACAAAGGCAAGAAAGATCAGCTCTTTTGTGACTTCTGCAAAAGGACCGGACACACCGAGAAGTTTTGCCACGCAAGAAAGAGATCCCAAAAGGCCTATCTAGTCGCAGTCAAAGAAGAAGAAGAAAATGAAGCAAAGGAAGATGAAGATGAAGATCACCAGGATCGGAAGGACAAGACTCATCAGTCCTTGTACTCTCATAATTCTGATAAACTGTTTTAATAGCCTTGTATTTTCCTTGCCCTAATGTTTCCTGCCATAAGCTTTGTAAACTCCTTATGTAACTTGGCATTACAGTCCCTGTACACTTTGTGAGGCCCCTATTACAGCCTCTGGATGTCCACCATGTTTATGGTACCCACACTTAGCTTTTTCTGCGACAGCCTCTGGTGTTTTGCCATGTCTGTGGTATGTACACACTTTGCAGGTGGTTCTCATTACAGCCTCTACACACTTTGTGCCTGTCCTAGTTGTGATTGAGGAGGGGTGTTGAGAATCAGCAATCACACTCAAACAGCCTCTTTGTATGGATTCTCAGGGTCAAGGACATGCAGGGTGACTTATCCCATATGCACAATGGTGCCTACTGCAGTTTCCTACTTTCCTATAAAGCATTGTACTTGCTTCCTTTCTTAATGCAATGATAGTACTCTTTTCATTTAAGTAAAGTGTCAATTTCATTGTCCACATACACAAGATTGTGTTTATGAGTCCAAGTCTCAATCTTGGAACCTAATTCACTTGTGTAACAAACAGTGTCGTTCCATCATGAGTCTACACTTCTCCTTCCATCCTCCATAGCTTCCGGTTATGTCATGCTCTAGATCCCGCATTTATAACACAGTGCCCATTCCTGCTACCTCTGGCAGTGATCTCCCTGGGTATCTCACTTGTAATAACCTATTCAGAGCCCATCGCGAAGGATCATTGGAGATCTCAGTTCCCTCCCTAAACAGTCTAGTCTCGGGAGATGCAATTCCTTTCCTCTGTAAAGATATTCAAAGTTCCATTGAATTGTCAGTGACATCCTGTGTTCAACAGCTGTACGCGTCTTTTTATGAAGAACTCATGCAGTCTAAGGACCAGTTGCATAAGGCAACATCTGAGTTAGCTTCTGCTAGGGATACCCTAGTAGATTTATTTAAGCAAATGGAACAGCAAACCCAACTGGTTGCCACCCAAAGTGATGAGATCTCTTCTTTGAAGATCCAGTTACTAGAGGCTCAATCCCAGGTTACTAGCCTTTCAGAGGAGAAGGAGAGGATGTCCAGAGAAGCACAGGAGTTCCAAGCTATCTTAGATGACAAACTTTCAGCTTTACAGATTGCTAATGACACAGTGACATCCCAAGCCTCCCAAATCCAGCAGTTACAAGATCAACTGGCCAAGTCCCGCTTTGTTCCTCCAAGCCCTAATGTTCCATTGATTCCTTCTCTTTCACAGCAGGACTTGGCTGCTCTTCAGAGACAAGCTACTTTGTGCCCTCTATTCCAAGATAAAGTGGAAAGATTGCAGTCCAGAATGGATTTGTTATGGTCTACATTTGAGCAGTTTCAGGAATATGTCTCCCACGACCATTCTTTCTTTGTCCACTACCACTTACAGAAGTTGGTCTTCTACATGAAGCTTTCCACGATGGATTTACCTCTTCGAGAGGATGGATGGAGTGGGGCTTGGTCTGCTAAGTTGTTGACAGAGGTAGTAAGAATGGTGTTTGAAGATTCTGTCACGCCAGATACCATGTTGATGTCATACATGTATCTACGAGGGGACTTGTTAATTCCAGATGAGGTGGATATGGCATGGTATGTGGGGGATGTGGTCTTACAAGCTGTTTTGTATGTCAACCATTTGGAGTTGCGCATAGCTGACATGCTCCAGAGTTATTCCTCCAAAGTGGCTGATTGTTATGATAATTCGTGGCATCCCATGATTGATTCTGTGGTCCTCAATCAAAGACAAAACACAGCTCCTACCTTTGCCCAGAGTACTAATCAACTGAGGATGGATCTCTTAGCCTATCTTTCAACACATAATCCATTTGATGCTACCTTCTTTGATGCCTATCATCGACGATCTCTCTTAGGACCTTCTGTTCCTACCCTCCTCTATTACCAACAAATGGCTCACCGATATGCTATATATCTTTCCCTTTGTCCATCTAATTCCACAACTATTTTCCCCCTTCTTTTTCAACCTTCATCTTTCCCTCACATTCCCATTTTTACTTACTATTCCTTTATTGAGGATAGGGTATTTTTCCCTTCTCCACCCTGTCCTTCTCCATCCATTAATGTACCCTCCACATTTCCTATTTATCATTTAACACCCTTCCTTAGTGATTCCCTCCAAATTTCTGCCACTCCTTCTTTAACCTTTTCTTTCTTTTATGATTTTTCCTATCCCTCACTTCATCCACTTTTCCTTATTCCATTACCTTCTCCTAACACTTCTATATCTCAACCACCTCAGTTGGTTAGTGACTGTGACGGGTTTGATAATCAGATTTCCAGAAGACGGGGATGGAGTTCGGATGATTGCCTTACAGGCCCTCAGATCAATTGGCCAGTAATTCCAGGAGAATGGACAGATTCCAGTCAAGCTTATCAGAACTATGTTCATTTTGCTCAGCAGTATTCACAGTCTGCAGATCCTTCAGTGAGATTAACTGCTCACTTTGCTTGGTACCTGGCCTATATGCATAGGCACTCTCATAATGATTCTAAGCCTATTCCAAAGTTGTGTATGAATGTCAATGTAAGCATTGATTCCCAACAGCTGGATATATTGTATTTTCATGCCCTCTGTTTGCCTAGCAGATACCTGGTCCTGTTGGAAAGGATGTGCTGTCTCCAGTTTTTTCAAAATCCTCCCAAAAACTTTGTAGATGAATCCTTGTCTATGGATCGTTTCCGACAACATCAATCTTTCAAGAGGGATCATCTTCATTGATACCTTTCCAATGTATGGTGGATGCTTTTTAATGAAAATCTCTCTTTTTGAAGGAGTCATTCCTATGGTTGTGTGTAGTGTTTGTGTTGTGAGTTCATTTATGTAAAACGAAAGTGGTGGTTTCCTATTGGATTGGATTTCGTGTGCGAGCTACATTTTGGAGAACTGTGGTGATGGGGTCGTGGATGGAGAGTTGCAGCTGATGCTGATGAAGAAGAAGAAAACTCTTATATCCTTTATAAATTTGTGTAGATTTTTAGTTCAATCAGAAGTGTTAATGTATAAAGGGTTTTCCTTTCTTTGTATTTTTATATCAGAAACAGGTTATAAGTTGAGGTCGTGGTGGATGGATTCTTTTTGAAGAGATATTGACAATCAAAGTTGCGCTTTTAAATGCACTTGTATTCCCTTTTTCCTGGGTCTCGAGGACGTTTCCTTATTAAGTGTGGGGATATGTTGAGTGTTGAAATGACTTGTTTTTTGGCTAATTTTTGTTGTTTTTGAGAGCTGAATGGTTGATTTTATGAGATGATTGATTAGTTTGGAAGTGGTTTGAGAGTGTTTTGGATGATATTGATTGGGTTTTGGAAGATCATGATGTTTATTGGTGGTTCTGTGATGTTCTGATAGGTTCTGTATACCTTTTGTTTTGGTCTGTTTTGTTCTGATTATCTTTTGTAAGGAGGGATGGAGTATTGATTGATGAAGATTGAGATCTTGTGAAAGTTTATTGAATGGTTTGTGAGAGTTTGGAATGGTTTAAGTATGAGTTATGTGGTTTTGATGACCTTCTGTAACCTTCTATAGGTCTTCTGTAGAGCTTCTGTCTCTGTTCTGTTCTGTTCTGTACTGTAGCTGTTCTGGTACTGTTTTGTAACTGTTCTGTATGCTTCTATATGTGTTCTGATGGATGAGAGTGTATCTTGGGAAAGTTTTCTAGCCTTGGAAAGAGGTGAATACGAGTGCAAAAGAGCTGAAAGAAGTGAAAGAAGTAGCTGCTGAAGACTCAAGTGAAGACTATAGTGAAGTGACAGTAGTGAGCTATGAAAAGACACTGTAGTGGCTCTGGTGACTCTTCATATCAGACATACCTCTTGGGAGAGGTATCCACGATCTAAGAAGGATTATTGAGTGTGATTTTGAGAGATTGTAGTGAGGATATGATGTATTATTGATGGAGTGAGAGAGAGAGAGAGAGTCAGAGATAGCCAATTCTACTGAAACAGAGTGATTGTATATGAGAGATTGAGAGAGAAGACTATGAAGATATTGAAGATGAATACTATGTGATGTATTTCCATTCAAAGATGGTGTATTCCTTTTCTTTCTTTGTTCTATTGATGGATTTTATGAAGATATTGAAGAATATGGTTGATTCTATTAAATCCGTGGGAGATCTACATGATGCTGCATGAAGATTTGTTGTGCCTGGTGTTCTTTTCTTCATTGTGATCATGTGAAACATGATAAGCAAGCTTGTTGATGTTACAAGATAGATTTTCTTGCAAGAGAATTCCCTTTTCCTTGGTGTTCCTCTTGGGGCACCACCATTATGCTGCTATCTTATATGAATGAGTTTGGTCTTAAAATATTGAAAGAGGGATGGAGATAAGTGACAACACAATAGGAGAAGAGTTCAATTACAAAATAGAAATGAACACTCTATTTGTGAAGATGACATGCCTTTATAAGGGCATTACAACTAGTGGTTTTGGAAGGTGCTTTTAGTATCTCCAATCACACCTAAATAGTTTTCCCTAGTTAAATGTAGTAGGTGAAAAGTGAGTTCCTATCTAGACTTGTTATAGAGAGACTCTCCCTTTATTCATGCATAAAAAGTATAGAATAGAACATAATTGTTCCTAATGGCTATGGCCCATCTACAATCCCCTCAGTACATATCATGTGTTTGGATTCACCCCCCCCCCCCCCCCCCCCCCCGCAATTTAAACTCATGATGTAGACAACTTTATGCATGACCATCTTTTGCAATAGCTCGGTTACCACAATACTTTCAAGGAACATGTGTGCCTCAGATATGTAAATGGTTTAGTAGACTTGTGCTTCTAGATAATATAATTTTAGCCAAGGCTTATATATGTAAAGTTACAAAGTGTTTATAATTATGATTTGCGAGAATTAAAAAAGAGATTCCACACTTTCTCAAGTACTCCTTCATATGTAGAAATATCAAAAGGAGCCTTCTTTCTCTCTTTTTATTAAAATTCATTAAAAGGCCTTTGTGGCGGGCCCTAACTTTGGCATACAATAGGAAATTTCAAAAGTTTGTTATGGGGGTTGGTTTAGTGAATCAACAAACTAAGTACCCCAACAAACCAACCACTTCTTGGTTGTTAGTAACTAACTCATGTATTTAAGCATGGATTAGCTAAATAAGGGAGTGAGGGAAAGGTGAGAGTTGAAGCTCTATTTGAAGTATCTTTCTTTTTCCAGTAATTGATCTTTTCCCTTTCTAAGCCAATATAATGTGTGTTGTCAAGAGCTTGTTGGATTTGAATTTTATACATAGTTATTGGTGGAGATAATAGGCATCACTCATCATGTTTGGTAATTTGAGAGATGAAATTATGATTTCTTATGAATTTTCCTTTGTACAAACTTCTAGCCTAGATTCCCTGTTGCAATCTTACAGTGTAGCATTGCAGAAACTATCTACAACCAACCAACAAATTTCTACTAATCAAGCCATTCTATCTTTGTTAGCCAATCAAGATACCACCACCTCCTCCTCCTCCTCCTCTTCTTCTTCTTCTTCTTCTTCTTATTCAAACTAATATAGGAAGGTTCACCTAGAATCTTTTTCTGTTCTACAAGCTGTAGACATATTATCTTGGTTAGATCCCTTAAAAAATGTCGTAGATTATTATCATTGCTAGCAAGAATGAGAAAATTTCAATGAGGTACAATTTTTTTTTGAAGAAATTTCATCCACATGGTATATTCAACAACTTGATGAGGTAAAACATAATTGGAATTCTTTCAAGCCAGCTATAGGATGAGATTTTCTCATGACATGTAGCAAAAAGGGCTCTTCAACAGCTTAATGAGTGTGAACAAAAGGAGCATGAAACAATTTCTCAACTTGTTGTGCATTTGAAGAAAATTGTGATGAGATTTGATATAAAAATTATAGAGAACATGAAGTTATTTATTTAATGGCCTAGACTAAGGCATTATCTTCGTAGAGGGTTAAGTTCAAAGTCTTAAGACTTTTGTAGATGATATTTAGATTGCTCAAATAATTGAAGGAAACCTTCTCAATGAAGAAGGAAGAAAATATTTTCAACAAGAAGAAAAAAAGATAGAGCCAACCTTGATGGTCATTAATCTCCAAAATGCTCAAAGACGATTATTTGCTAAAGATACCCATGGATAGAAAAAGTGTTTCAATTGTAATGTGTGTGATCACATATCCAAGAACTGTTGGAAGCCACAAAGACCAAGAAATGTAATAAAGAAAGTACGTACAAGATGTTCAACTTGAAGAGATTTCATTATCAAAAAAATCCTAAGTGAATGGATGCAAGAAGCAAACCATTGGTACATTCAAGCCTCAACATGAAGTTCTCAAAAGTGAATTGTAACCACAATTAGTGTGAAAATTAATGGTTTGAATGTAGAAGTATTGTTGAATTCTTGATGTTCTTATTCTTTTATTAGTTCTAATTTAGCAAGCACAATCAAAGCTTATTGATAGCATGTTCAAGAAATTTCAATAACTTTTGGTGACAATAAACATGTTTATCATACATTTGAAGTTTATAATTTTTGGCAATAAACATGTTTATAATACATTTGAAGTTCTCCATGTCCCCTTTGGAGTAAAAGTGGGATTTTTTCAACATCCCTATTATATCATTCTGTGTGTCGTGTTTTCAATGACTTTGGGATCTGATTGGCTCATCACAAGGTGCCCATTTGAATTTTAAAGATATGACATTGGATATTCCAAAAGGATTGAAACTTCGTTTCTTGCAGTTGGGTACTTGGGACCATTTTCAAAATTTACAAACTAATGAGTTAGCAAGGATGGTACTACAAGAACAACAACAACAACAAATTATAGAGGATTTGCTTCATCAGGCTGGCAGATCAGAGCAGAATCAAGCCTTTGGGCATTCTCCCATATGTGAAGACTACAGTTGCTGGAAAAGATTATTGGCTAACCTATCTAGTGGTGAAGCCAAACTCTTATGGTACATCCTACCCCCTGTTATTGGGCAGACCATGGCTTTTTGAAGCCAGCGGATTGGTTCAAAGGAACCTTGACCTTGGGTAGAGGACCCAATAAAGTGATGCTGAAGTTATATGGTGCTAAAAAAGGACATGGATCCACCTCTTTGGAATTATCTTCTGACTCCCCCAATGAGGCTATAGACAAAACATCAACAAACGAAGATGTTGTCAAACAGATCCTTCCCAAGAAAATATTGGCACAGTTCCTGACAGTAGGTACTGTAAGCCAACTTCCTCAAGATGCAAAGTCCTTATCAATGGGTGAATACTTCCTGCCTGAACCAGGAACGATTTCCGAAATCACTTCTGACAGTGAGATAGAAGCATGGATGTACTGCTCTCCCTGTTAATGGCCATAGCAGAGCTAGAGACAGAGGCAGAAGGTGAATCAGAGGACCTGTTCTTCTCTTACACAGCACCTACAGAGGCAAAGCTGGAGTCTGAAGAGGATGATGATGAATCTGAAGAAGGAGACTTTGAAAGCGAGACAGAAGAAATCACTCCACCCACAGAAGGTATAGATGAGGAGGGAGTTCCAGAAGCTTCAGAAACAGAAGACTCCATGCTGTGGGACCGAATAGCAATGGTACCCTTTGGATTGGTAAATGGATCTTTCTATAGGCAGAGCCTATATAAGAAGTGGATCAAGCAAAATAAGCTATCTTTTATCAGTGGTTCTTGTCGCACCCATCCACACTTGTCAAGAAAGGATGATGATGATGCTCCTTGTCAACAAGTACTAGTCCCAAGGCCACAACAAAATTCTGAGAGCCCCTGTTTTGTAACATTCCTGGATGCATCCTCTGAAGAGGAGTCCTCAAGCTCTAAGGTAATTAACATTCAAACCAAAATCGAGACAGCGCTCATCCCATTTCACCATTTCAAGGGGCAACCTAAGTGCTTACTGCAAGAAGACTTTGGGTCTAGTGGGACATCAGAAGAGGACACCACCCCCTTGAAGGAGTCGGATTTGTACCTAGAAGCAGTCCGTGGGACCTTCATCCATGAACTAGAATGTGAAAGGCAGTTAACCTTTGTGGATGCAAATGGCACTGAATGCCACTTGAAGGTGGGTAGTAGCCTACCAGAAGAGGAGTTGTCAACCTTGTACAACTTGTTGGAAGAGAATTTGGACGTGTTTGCATGGTCCTACAAAGACCTAAAGAGGATTGATCCCACAATATGTCAGCATCATATTGATTTGGAGCCTAATGCCAAGATAGTACGACAACCACAGAGGCGAATGAATCCAAATTATTCAACCTTGGTGAAAGCAGAGCTGCTGAAGCTTTTGGAAGCCGAGTTCATCTATCCAGTGGCAAATAGTGAATGGGTTTCACCCATCGTGGTTGTACCCAAGAAGAATGGCAAGCTTCGTATATGTGTGGATTTCCGCAAGTTGAATTCCAAGACCAAGAAGGATCACTTTCCTATCCCTTCACAGACCAACTTTTGGACACAGTGGTAGGACATGAGCTTTATTCCCTTTTGGATGGATTCAGTGGATACAACCAAGTGCAGATAGCAGAAGAAGATCAGTCCAAAACAACCTTCACCACAGAATGGGGGACCTACGCTTACCGAGTGATGCCGTTTGGACTCTGCAATGCCCCTGTTACCTTCCAGTGAGTCATGATGGCCGCATTCCAAAATCATCTGCACGACTTTATAGAGGTATATTTGGATGACTTCTATGTCTATAGTTTGATTCGTGAACACTAGGGACATTTGGAACAATGCTTTGACCGATGCCAGGAGTATGGGATCTCCGTCAACCCCGATAAATGCATCTTTGGGGTTTCTTCTGGAGTTCTGTTGGGCCACATTGTCTCTGTACAAGGGATATTAACAAACCCTGCAAAGATCGAGAATATCGCAGCTTTGACATCACCCACCAACCTCAAACAGTTGAGGGGATTCCTAGGCCATGTGGGTTACTACAGAAGGTTCATAGCTTATTTTGCAACAAAGGCATTCTCCTTGCACAAGCTTCTGAGGAAAGATGCGGAGTTTATTTGGACGGAAGAATGTGACAAAGCCTTCAACACTCTGAAGCAGTGTTTGGTTGAGGCACCCATTCTGCAACCTCCTGATTGGACGAAGGAGTTTCATGTACACACTGATGCATCAGTTGAAGGGCTAGGTGCTGTCCTATGTCAAAAGGGCCCCTCCAAATTAGATCAACTGATATATTATGCAAGCCGAAAGGTCACTAATAGGGAATAGAACTAACAAAGCTTGAGTGCTTGGGAATGGTGTTTGCACTGGAGAAGTTTTTCCACTACCTACTGTCTAGCCACTTTAAATTTTATGTGGATCATGAGGCCCTGTCCTTCCTAATAAACAAAGCAAACGTGAAAGGACAAATGATGAGATGGCTCCTTCTATTCTAGGCGTTCGACTTTGAGGTAATTACCAAACCTGGTCCTTCCCATGTTTTGGCTGATCATCTGTTGCGTATCCCGCAGATTGCAGACGAGAAGCAGGATGATCCAGTCCTCCCTGATGCTTCCCTATTCCTTGTAGAAACTGTAACCCCCTGGTATGCAGACATTGCCAATATGTTGGCAACCCAACAGTACCCTCTTGGCATTTCTAGTCGGGAAAGGAAGAAGCTTATGTTAGAATCAGCCCCCTACACCCTGTTAGGCGGTGCACTATACAAGAAAGGCAAAGATAAAGTGTTCAGAAGATGTGTTGCAGGAGATGAGATTGGGATTGTTTTGAAGGCTTGCCATGACGAGCCATGTGGGGGCCACTTTGTAGGAGAAGCTACAGCCAGGAAAGCTCTACTAGCAGGTTACTGGTGGCCGACCCTCCACAAGGATGCATATGATTACTATAAAAGATGTGATGCTTGTCAGCGAATGGGGAAACCCACCAAAACAAGTGCCATGCCATTGCAACCTATCCTTCCTTTGAAGCCGTTCGAGAAGTGGGGCATCGACTTCGTCGGCCAATCGATCCTCCCACCAGAAGGAAACATAACAGATACATCCTGGTATGTACGGATTATGTTACTAAGTGGTGTGAAGTCAAAGCTCTAAAACGGGACGATGGTAATAGCATGGCCCTGTTCATGTACGAGAATATCATCACCCGTTTTGGTAGTCCCCTAGAGCTGGTAAGTGACAGAGGCACTCATTTCATTAATAAAGTCATGGAAGAGTTCACATAGCTGTATAAGATCCGCCATCGCAAGTCCACTCCTTATTACCCCAGAGCCAACGGCCAAGTAGAAGTCACCAATCACATCCTCTACTCGATCCTGACAAGGACAATTGCCGTACATCATCGTGATTGGGATGATTGACTTACAGAGGCCCTCTAGGCGTACAGAACCTCCCATAAAGCAACTACATGACAGACACCCTTCCAGTGGGTGTATGGTACAGAAGTTGTTTTCCCTGTTGAACTGGAATTTCCCTCTTTGCGAGTGGATATTAAAGAGTGTTTGGGGGACGATGATTCACTGCAACGCCATCTCCTGCACTTGGAATGTTTGGACGAAACTCACAGGATGGCTTTACAGTGCATGGAAGCCACGCAAGCTCGACGTAAGGCTTACCATGACAGCTTCATCAAGCACAATGAGTTCAAAGAAGGTGATTTGGTCCTAGCCTTTGATTCACGATTTGGCAAGTTTCCTGGCAAGCTCCAATAGCAGTGGATGGGTCCATATAAGGTACTTGTTGTCAACCCTAATGGCTCTATCCAAGTGCAGGCCGTTGATGCCTCTGATGATCCCTTCCTGATCAATGGATATCGCCTGAAGAAGTACTTCCCTCCTTGGGAATCTTGACAATCACAGTCACCTGATTCTTTCCCCCGTTGGCGTGGCACTGTAACTCTTATGCTACTTCTGATAGCCATTCTTTAGCCACTCCTAATGAGGTGGACGCAACCCTCTGTCCCCTCAGCCCTACCTTCCAGCCCTGATCTCTTATCCTCTATTTTCCACCAACGGTAGTGGCAAGGATGGTTCTGACAAATGGTATTTCCACCATTCCCTTGCTTAATTCGAAAAAAAAAAAGAAAAAAAAAAACATATCGGTCATGGGAGAAAAAGACTTCGGTCCCTGTCATGCCGACCTATTCTTCGAGAAAAGGTGGAGACACCCTCGGGAATAGGGGAAAACAAGAAAAACGAAAAGAAAAAAAGAAAAAAAAAACAAAAAAACAAGACAAGAAAAAAAAACTGTTATGGGAGAAAAGGAAGAAATTCCCTGTCATAACAGGCCTCGTTCCAAGAAAAGGTGGTTAACACCCTTGGGCGAGAAGCTGGCTGTGGAAAAGGTGGCAACACCCAGTAGTCCAAAAAGTGGATTTATCAATTGACATCCCCAGGATCCAGTTCCGAAGCTGCCTCCCTTGGTACGCTGTGTCCTGTGCCTTTCTACAGAGCGTTTGACAGTCCTCTAGTAGATGCCATGTCCTATGTAACACAACGTTCGATCTGATGGCTACCTCCCTGGGTACGCCTCTTCAACAACTGACAGCGCGATCTTCATCGACAAACAATCGAGTGACACGAGCTTTCATCCTAACCGGATGGGGAAGTGAGGATGGTTGCCCTCTGTAATTATCAACAAAGAGTGAGACAGAGGGTGGGGCGAGTGACCAGTCTTTTCCCTTTAAATCAAATTAGAGGTGAGAAGTGTGAATGAAGTGAATGAAGTCATGCCGACCTATTCTTCGAGAAAAGGTGGAGACACCCTCGGGAATAGGGGAAAACAAGAAAAAAGAAAAGAAAAAAAAACCAAAAAACAAAAAAACAAGACAAGAAAAAAAAAACTGTTATGGGAGAAAAGGAAGAAATTCCCTGTCATAACAGGCCTCGTTCCAAGAAAAGGTGGTTAACACCCTTGGGCGAGAAGCTGGCTGTGGAAAAGGTGGCAACACCCAGTAGTCCAAAAAGTGGATTCATCAATTGACATCCCCAGGATCCAGTTCCGAAGCTGCCTCCCTTGGTACGCTGTGTTCTGTGCCTTTCTACAGAGCGTTTGACAGTCCTCTAGTAGATGCCATGTCCTATGTAACACAACGTTCGATCTGATGGCTACCTCCCTGGGTACGCCTCTTCAACAACTGACGGCGCGATCTTCATCGACAAACAATCGAGTGACACGAACTTTCATCCTAACCGGATGGGGAAGTGAGGATGGTTGTCCTCTGTAATTATCAACAGAGAGTGAGACAGAGGGTGGGGCGAGTGACCAGTCTTTTCCCTTTAAATCAAATGAGAGGTGAGAAGTGTGAATGAAGTGTTGCACGCACGGGATGGGCCTCTCAATGGACAAAGCATGATTTGTTTCTGTGCACTGCACCATAAGGCTCCCTGGCCTTCCTTCTCGCACCGTATGCCGGCACTGTGCGAGATGCATAGTTGCACCATCAAATGCGCACAAGGCATACAACCTTTGCACAAGTGATCGTTGTTGTGTTTCTAAGTGAACGCACCCTACATTCCCCCAAATTCCAATCCACACATATAGCCCTGTTCATCCCTTTGAAGTGTCCAATTTTCCTTTTTACCTACCCCTCTTCCGATGCACGGTTCTCGAGTTATTACTTTTTGAAGCATTTTGCACAAATTAGACGGTTTTCCATGTGAACGTGCTTTTCTTGCTTCGAAAAAGTGATCTGACATCATAGCCCTAACAACCACTTTCCCCCTGACATTTTTTCTTTTTACTCCGTGTCATTTCGATGCACGGTTTGTCCATTTTAAATTTGGGATTTTTCGAGACCTTTTCGTGCGTCTTTTTGACATTTTTCCATGTGAACTTGCCTTGTTTGCATCGGAATTCAAGTTTGACTTGACAACCATGTGCACCACACCTTTCCCTACATTTTTTTTTTTCTCCCCCTTATTTCGACTTTTGTATTTTTAATTATTAATTTTTAAATGTGTTTTTGAGTGTCTTTTTGGTGTTTTTTGCATGTGAACGCCTCCGAACCCTATCGGAACTACGTTTTAACATGATAGGCCTATGAAACTCTGTCCCCCGCACATTTTGCATTTTTACTGCACTTCGTTCCGGTGCACGGATCGTTCCGTATTAATTTTCGAATCCCTTTTCGGGTTTTTTTTTGAGTTTTTTCCATGTGAATGCATCTTATATTAGTGGAAACGGTGTTTTGACACGATAGGGTTGTTGGGCACGTTCTTTTGCACATTTTTCCTTTTTCCTGCACTTCGTTCCAATTCACAAATCTTTCAATATTAATTTTCGTTTGCGTTTTTGGACCCGTTTTTTATGTTTTTTGCATGTGAATGCCCTGTCTTCCAACAGAACCCCTGTTGCACTTTTTCCCTGTCTTCCCCCTGCTGTCCTGCACAATTTTTGTTTTTACATCATTTCGTTTCGACGATCGGATTGGGCGATATTAAATTTTCCTTGTTTTGACATGTCTCGCGCGACTCGTCCTGCGCATGAACGCGCCCATTTTCGATTTTACTTGTCTCCACATACCCCCGTCGCGTACCCCGTGCCAATGTCCTGACGCCATTCCGATCCCGCCACGGTAAATTTTTTTACCCCGCCCCGTGCACGCGCGCAGGACGAGGGCGCGCCTTTCATTTATTTTTTCTATTTTTTAATTTATTCCTTAATTTCTTTATTAATTAATTTAAAATATGAATTCCCCTCCCCCTCTCGCGGCCCTTACCCCTTCTCTCTTCCCCCCCTCTTTCTTTCTATCTTTTTTCTTCTTCTTCTTTCTCTCTCCCCGTAACCCCCTTTCTCTCTCTCTCCTCCTGCTTCCCTCCTTCCTCCTCCCTCCCTTCCTCCTCTCCCTCCTCCTTCCCCCACCCTCTTATGTGCAGCGTCACGAGGGTGTAGTCCTGGGATGTGTCTATGTTGTCCCGCTTTTGGATTGAATAATACAAGAGTATACCTTGAGCTCATATCGTGTTACCTTTCTGTGCCATGTTGAGTGTGTAACGAGTGCAAGTTTATCACACTTGGTATCAGAGCAACTCTTGCTCGGAGTGAAGGAGTGCTCATGGAAGCAGGAGGAAAGATCCAGTGCCCCGAAGAGATCGAAGTCGTAACAACCCACAGCGCGACGCCCCACGTCGCGTCGCCCCATGTCGCGTCGCGTCGCCCCACGTCGCGTCGCGCTGGCGCGATGCCCCCCGACGCGTCGCCCTGGCGTGACGCCCCCAACCTCGACATCCCACCGTCTGAAGACGTGACACGGCTTCCCCGCAGCACGACCCACACCACCACAGGCGAAACATGGCTTCCCCGCGTCGACACCACTACCAACCACATGGAGGAAGAAAGGGAGAACATCACCCTCCCGACACTGGAGGAGAGGAAGAAGAGTAGGGGACAAGAATGGAGAGTATCCCAAGAGGAGAAGGTGGCCGGACTAGAAAGACAATTAGATGGTATGTCAGGCATGCTAGAATCAATATGGAGGAACATGCAGATGAAAGAGGAAGAGGAAGAAAGGAGGAAAAAACTAGAAGTAGAGCAGGGCTATAGAGAATGGTTGAGTCAACAACAAGAAGAGGAGAGGAGACACTGAATGCAAGAGGAGATGGATAGAACGGGTAGAGAGGAGTCATCTAGGAGGGCGCAAGATAGAAGGAAGGAGAAGGAGAAAGTAGTAGAATTAGGAAGCAAAAAGAAAGACAAGAAGAAGGAGAAGAAGCACCATCGCAAAGAAGAGGAAGATAGCAGTAGTTCAGAAGATGATTATGGAAAATTAAAGATGCCCCAACCCGCCAAGTACAAGGGAGAGAGAGATGGGTTGGTTCTGAAGAAATGGATCGCAGAGGTGGATAGGTACTTAAAGTATTCAAGAATTACCGAAGACAGGAAGGCGGAAGTGGCAGTCATTTACTTGGAGGAGGACGCTGCTAGTTTAGAACAAGAGTAGGGCCACACAATCTATTCGTGGGAAGAACTGAAGGACTAGTTTATTCCAAAGCTGGAGAAATTCAAAGTGAGAGATGAATGGAGGAACCTCAAGCAAGCAGAGGGAAAGATGAAAGAGTATGTCAGCAAATATAGGCAAATCATGCTGCAGCTACCAAACATGGATACCGACACTAAGCTACATGGATTTTTGTTTGGGATGCAAGAATGGGCTAGAAGAGATGTGGAGAGACAGGAGCCAACAAGCTTAGTAGAAGCCATGAGAATGGCCGAACGACTGGTGGACTTGGAAGGCAGAAGAACAGCACAAGGGAATCAAAATAGGTTCAACAACACCTTCAACAACAACAACTCCTGGAACCAGAGGCCCAATGCTCCTAGAGGGGCATTCACAGATACAAGGAGTCAAAACACCACTAACACCACGGCCGTATCCCAAACCGCATTAGTACCAAGAGGAGCAGTAGGGAGATGGGGAAACAATCACTACAGGGCAACCCCTAGCACATCATATGGGCCCGCAACATCAAACACATCATGGTGGAGACCCCCAAGTCCTTCCACCGGCATCAGATGCTTCAAATGCGGGGGTCCACACTACCAAAACAGATGCCCAATAGAAGTCACAGCTTCATCGAGCGGATCAATGGTGAATGCAACTTGTGCATATGGAGGAGAAGAACCACTACCGCCACGTATCCAGGAAATTCCAAATGGGAGTGAAGAGAGCATGGATCACCCAAGGGTAGGGTCAATTAGTGCCCGACCCCAATGTATGGCAGCCAGGGTAGCGGCAGTCCACCATCTATACATCAAAGGCCGAATGGGCGAAAGAAACCAACCTATCATGGTGGACACAGGAGCAACACACAACTTCATGACACCACAGTGTGCAGCAAAACATGGATTGAAGCTATCAAAAGCCCCAGAAGGATTAACAGTAACATTCGCACAAGGAGAAGCCAAGGAAGTAAAACAAGTCTTTGTAGTCCAAGTGGAAGCCGACAAGTGGAAAGTGAAACTCAACTTCTTAGTAATCCCCATGGATGATTTTGAAGTGATATTAGGCCTAGAATTCTATAACAAGTATGTCATTGCAATGTTTGGTAAGGGTGTGAATGAAATGATGCTAGATATGCAAGGAGAAGGCGTAAGAGTACCATGCGAAAGAATGCAGCTACCTGGTAGGACCCCAATCAAGGTGCAAATGAAGGAGAATAAGCCAGGAGTATCATGCCAAACAGTAAAACCAACTACAAACCAACCAAAAGGCCAAACCCAAAAAGCACCGGTCCAAGGGACCGTTATTAGGCCACGTATCATGACATGCAGTGCAAAGCAAGTCGAGAAGTCAGTCAAACAAGGAGATATGGTCTATCTGTGTATGATCCGACCAATTGAAGAAGAAGAAAATGGCAAGAAACCCAAACAACAGAAGAGGAACACAGAAGTGGCAGAAATACTTGAAGAATTCAAAGATGTAATGCCAGCCGAACTACCCAAGGGTCTACCACCCAGACGAGATGTGGATCACAAGATTGAGCTGATTCCAGGGTCTGCCCCACCGGCCCGAGCTCCCTATCGCATGAACCACACCAAGCTCATGGAATTGAAGAAGCAACTACATGAACTAGAAGAACAAGGATTCATCTGCCCTAGCAAATCCCCCTTTGGTGCTCCAGTGTTGTTTGCAAAGAAGAAGGATGGGGGACTTAGACTCTATGTAGATTATAGGGCTCTTAACAAAATCACCATTAAAAACAAATACCCTATGCCCCTAGTGGAAGACCTCTTAGATAGACTGCACGGGGCCAAGCACTTCAGTCGGATTGATCTTAGATCAGGATACCACCAAATCCGCATAGCCAAAAAAGATATCCCAAAAACAGCCTTCCGTACCCGATATGGTAGTTTTGAGTGGTTAATATTAGGGTTCGGCCTAAGCAATGGGCCAGGCACATTTTGTGGCCTCATGGATGGAATTTTTAGACCAAAGATAGATATCTTTGTCATTATCTACATAGATGACCTCCTAGTCTACAGCAAGACCTTAGAAGAGCACAAGCAACACTTACGCAAAGTTTTTGAGAAATTGCGGCAGCATCAGTTATATGCCAAGTTGGAAAAATGTGAGTTCGCGGTGAAAGAATTGGAATTCTTAGGCTTTATTGTAGGATTATATGGAATCAAAGTGGACCCTAAGAAAGTGGAAGCTGTCCAAAGATGGCCTGTACTGAAAACTGTAAGAGAAGTGTGGGAGTTCCTAGGCTTCACAGTATTTTGTCGAAGATTCATCAAAGATTACAGCCTTATCACTGCCCCCTCTCCCACCTCACCAAAGACGCACTCAACACGGAACAGAAAGGTAACACGATATGAGCTCAAGATATACTCTTGTATTATTCAATCCAAAAGCGGGACAACATAGACACATCCCAGGACTACACCCTCGTGACGCCGCACATAAGAGGGTTCACCACTGGCCATAGGGAATCACACGTAGAGTGGAACCAAGGCAGGGCTTTGAGTCACTACTACTCCCTATATAGGTGCAATCGGTAGCAATGGCATGGTATAGCTACAAAGCCCTTACACTCACCCCCGCTTACTGGATTGCTGACCTCAGCAATCTAAGGGTAGCGTTTGTTATTTGACTCATCCGGGGTCTTAACACAGCTTTTCCTAGCAAGCTGGTTAGTGTCTGCTGGTCTAAGGGGACCGCGGGGACTTAACATAGTCTATACTATCAGACTGGCCAGTGTCTGCCGCACTAAGACGTTGGGGCTTTTTCTTTTTTGATGGAGTTATTTGTGATGATTGCTACCATGCGAGTCCACCCTCGACTCAATTACATTTGAGGAGTGGAGGCACATTGGGGGTCTATGATTGAGAACCGCATTATTTGTTGAAGTGTTGAGGCGGCTCAAGGGTCAGTAGAAGGAGCAGGGGGGTTCTCCTCGAGCCAAAGGGCGAAGGCATCCTTTCCGCATTCACGGGCCTCCGCTTCTGAGATCCAAGTGGCCTCCTTGAGTGGACGCCCGCGCCACTTGGTGAGGTATTCGGGGAAGCCTATTTGTTCTCGGTGTCGGAGGAATGCTTCTACTTCGAAGGGACCATTGGAATGGAGCATTGGTACACGCCGTCCCCATTGGTTGTCGGGATAGAACCTGCGCAGAAGACGAGCATGAAAGGCATTATGAACATAAACACTGTCTAGCAGGTCCAGCTTGTAGGTGACTTCGTTCAGCATGTCAGTGATTCGGTAGGGTCCATAGTAACGGTGATTGAACTTGGGGGTCATGTTTTTGGGAAGTGACATATTCTTAGAGCTCACTAGGACCAAGTCTCCTTTGGCGAATAGTACTGCCTTTCTCTTCTTGTTTGCTTGCTCTGTCATTGTTATCTTGCTCTGCTTGAGACTTTGCTTAGTTGCTGCATTGCAATCTCTCCATTTCTTCAAGAATTCTTTTGCATCTTGATCCTCCGCTTTGGCCGCTCCAGATGCTAAGGCCAGTGGTGTAATGACTTCTTTTCCTGTGGCTAACTCAAAGGGAGTGTACCCCGTAGCCGAGTGGATGGAGCTATTATAGTGGAATTCCAAGACGTCAAGGTACAAGGCGCAATCTTTCTGATCCACTCTAGCATAGCTGCGGAGGTAATCTTCGATGCCTTGGTTGACTCGTTCTGTCTGTCCATCTATCTCCGAGTGGAAGGATGATGAGAATCTCAGTTGGGTTTCCAGAGTCTTGAAGAGTTCCTTCCACATGTCGGTCATGAATCTTCCATCTCTATCTGATACAATGGCCAGTGGTAAGCCATGCAGTTTGAATACATGTGTGAAGAAGAGGCGTGCTACCTCCTTGGCATTCAGTGGTGGTTTGGCCGGGATGAAGTGGGCCTGTTTGGAGAAATAGTCGACCACTACAAAGATGATTGTGTACCCATGGGATTCCGGTAGCTCCACAATGAAGTCCATGCTGATGACATCCCATGGGCGGTTAGGTACTGGTAATGGTTGTAGTAGTCCGGCTGGTCTTGATCTTGGTGCTTTGACCATTTGGCAAGTGGGGCAAGTTTTGATGTAGTCTATCACTTCTTCCTTCATGTTCGACCAAAAGAACTGCTTCCTAAGGGCCTCCAAGGTTTTGCTTTGCCCTTTGTGGCCTCCAATCTTTCCGTCGTGTATCCCATGCAGGATGAGTTTCTTTAATTCCACATTGTTGGGGATATACAATCTCTTGCCTAAAAATAGAATACCCTCTTCTAAGGTGTACATTCCATGTGGTGTCTTCTTTGCTTCCACATCTTTGATTATCTTGTGCATTTCTTGATCTTGTTCTAGGGCCTCTTTGACAAGTTCTATGAAGTTGGTGCTGACCACACTGACAGCTTTCAGGTCAGCTTTCCGGCTCAAGGCATCTGCTATTTTATTAGTAGAGCTGGGTTTGTGCTTAATCTCCAGGTCAAATTCGGCTAGGAAGTCTAGCCAGCGGGCTTACTTTGCTAATAACTTGGGTTGGGATTGGAAGTATTTGAGGGAGATATTGTCGGTGAAGACTATTGTATGCTTGTCTTGGACATAGTGCTTCCATTTTCTAAGGCAGTGGATGACTGCCAACATTTATTTCTCATGTGTGCTCCACCTTGTTTGAGCATCGGTAAATTTCTTTGACTCATACGCAATGGGGTGACCCTCTTGGACCAATACACCCCCTATGCCATAGTCAGATGCATCTGTAGAGATTTCAAAGGGTTTGGTGAAGTTCGACACCCTTAGGACAGGAGTTTGGCTCATGCACTTCTTCATCTGCTCAAAGGCTTCCTACTACGTGTTCCCCCATGTAAAAGAGTGTTACAGTCACACCCCCATTCACATACAAACCTCCCCCTCCTAAGCCCCCATTCACATACCCCTTCCCACACATACACACAAACCCCCCTTCTACGCCCTTTTTTTCCATCCCCCCCCCCCCGAAGCGCACACCACAACGAATTAATTTACAAACAACACACACACCCGTACCCTCTTCTAGGCCCCCTGTCACACGCAGGGTGTGCGTGCGTGTGGCTGTTTGCGTGCGTTGTTCGTGCGGGAGTGTGTTTGTTCGTGACTGTTCATGCGCGGGGACGCGCATTCCGCTTTGTCCATGTGGTGGTGTGCTGCAGCCAGCCGTTCACACGCAGTCCTTATCAGCTGTTCACACGTAGCCGGGTACTGCCCTTTTAATTTAAAATCCCGCAAAACCCTAAAAACACATTTAAAAATTTAATTTTTTCTTAAAAATCAAGTAAAAATAAAAACATTTATAGAAAAATTCCTAAAAAATTCCCAATATTTCTGCAAATAATTGACATATTTTTCCAACCTAATTTTTTTTAAAAAGTACAAAAATAAAAAATTGAAATTCTTTTCAAAACCATGAAAAAAATGGAAAAATTTCCTTAAAAATTCATAAAAATGCCGAAATAATGTCAGATTTTTTTTTTGTGCAAATTCTACGAATTCTTTTGTACATTTTGCCAATATTTTCTCATTGAAAATGCTTTCCTTAATTGGCAAAAGTATTAATTGGAGCCAAAACCCTAAATTTTTTTATTTTAAAAAATTCAATGGAAAAAATCATTTTTAATCCCCCAAATGAGCTAAAAAAATAAATTAAATCCGATCACCTTCTTTACACTTGATGCTCATGATTGGTTGTTGAAATTTCATGTCCACATCATTTTTATAAAAATAACAAAAAACAAAAAACAAACAAACACATCAAAACACACTTTTAAAAAAAAACAAACAAAAAAAAATACAGCCAAACCAAACTTTAAAAAAAAAAGAAGAAGAAGAAAAACAAAAACAACCCACAAAACTAGACAATCATAATCTTAAATCCAAATCAATCCAAACCCCTAACATCTCCATTTTTTTTCTTTGGTCACACGTCCCATTTGCTTTATTATTTCTTTTTGGTCAATGTGTTAGTTGTTTTTCCGTTTTCCTGTACGATAGGACGACTAGTCTTAGTCAGCCTTTTGTCAGTTTTGTGGATTATCGGTGGATTGCGTCTTTCCCTTTTCGAGGCCGTCGTCTCAGACTTTGCAGACAAACCCACACATTGCCAGGTTTTTTCTCTTTTTTCCTCTCTCACGTTGCACCATAACACACATTTAAATTGTGATTAAAATCAATTGACCATTGCACATACACAAAATTAAGAGACTGCACTTTATAAAATTGTAACAAAACGAACCCGAACGTTAATTGTAAAAGGAATCCTGCCATTGCACGAGCACCTTTGCACCATAACCCACTTAATTTTTGTAAATTAAAACCCATTCACCAATGCACATGCACACGCGTTACAGACACCTTTAACTTGTAATAAAATGAACCCCTCGAAGTCACGCATGCATGCACACAAGTGCCACAGATCATGTAATTATAACAATGAACTGCATTAGTAGAGACAGAGTCAAGTAAAGTCGTGTCAAGTCTAAGAGGGGCTGGGCTACGTTTCCGACTCACCATGCATTAACGGATTAAACATTAATAATGAACTATGCTTAATTGATTATTTAAATAAGATGAGTCGTTCGTTTCACCCATCCACTTCACCGCACTGTAGGACCCTGAACGTTTACGGGGATTGGGTTTTCTTGGTCAAAGATGTCAATCATATCTGTTCATGTCTATTTTACTAGTCCGAGTCTGTGATTCTGTTTGGAGTCTGTTTAGTGTCTGGGTTACGGTATGTGTGACACTTTTGTTTTATTTTGTGTGTTTGATTACGAGGTTTTGGGTGTCTATTTGTACTACATATTCACCAAGCTTTCGGTCGCATATGTGCATAGGTCATGTCGAATTTTCGGTAGGATGTGGTTTGCTTGGGGTGGTTTAGTCCAGTGAGTCTTGTCCTAAATCTTTCTCCTGTCGATGGTCTTAGTGGTGGTTTTGTTTGTGGGTTTTGCAGGTTTTCTCTTTGATTCTTGGTTTGTGAGTGTGGTTTCTACTATAGTTTGAATGGCATCATTTTCTTCTTCTTCCCCTTTGATTGTGGTACAGTATGTTCCCCTCGCAGTCCATGATTATTCTCTCCTTCTAGAGGCGGATTGCATCAGACGTGTAGGCCTCAGACCATTTATTGCCCTCACATTGCCGTCGGTAGATGAGAAGCTTTGTTGTTGAGAATCAGCAATCACACTCACTAAACAGACTCTTTGTATGGAGCTTCAGGGTCAAGGACATGCAGGCTAACCTATCCCATATGCACAATGGTGCCTACTGCAATTTCCTACTTTCCTATAAAGCATTGTACTTGCTTCCTTTTCTTAATGCAATGATAGTACTCTTTTCATTTTAGTGAAGTGTCAATGTCATTGTCCACATACACAAGATTGTGTTTATGAGTCCAAGTCTCAATCTTGGAACCTAATTCACTTGTGTAACAAACAGTGTCGTTATCTTCTTCATTATGAGTCCACACTTCTTCTTTCATCCACCATAACTCACTGCCATGCTCTAGATCCCGCATTTCTCACATGGTATCAGAGCCCAATTGGGCATGGCATTGCTTCTCCAGCCTCTCTTGATTCCTCTCAACCTCAATCTAGTTCAATGTCAGCTCATGACTTCATCTCCCAACTCTACTCTCACTGAAGCTTCCATGGCAGCCATAGCCAGTAGCACCCTGTCAGATTGAGCTGCTTATATATCACTCCACAGGTCAAATCTCTTGGAGCTTCCTTCTGGAAAAGTATTCCCCAACTCACAAAGCTTCCCTGTATCACATCAATCCATGACATTTGGCTATCTGAAGCTCAGCATTGTGAAAATTCTCAATCTCTGCTCTGTGTCTGCCATAGCCAGACAGGACCTACCTCACTTGGAGATTCAATAACTTCTCAATCAGGTCACTTCAGCTCTTGATTCCTTCTAGGGGATTGTTCTTCTACTCAAGGCGCTTCATCCTGGCACATAAATTGACCACATTGATGCGCCCTGACCTGGCATTACAGAAATCGCGGAAACCTGTCCTGAACTACGCCGAATCTGATCGAGTGCCCTGCGTGCTTTATACAGTCCACAATCTGGAGGATTTTCATAGGGCTTTGATAGCCCATGAAGTCAGCTTCCTAGGCATGTAAAAATTTTTGAAAATGATCAAGTATAGCTCCTGCAATCTGAGAAAAACCAGGCCCTTGTCTCAGAAACCCTAATTCCACCATAGCCAAAATTTCTCAAGCTTTTTTTTCCTCATTTTTTCTCACTCCTGACACTAAACCAAGCTAAAGCCCACTCTAATCCATTAACCTAGCATCAAATCAAGGAGGGGAAGGACATGAGAAGATGAAGAACGACCGAACGATCCCGAACAAGAAGAATCAAGCTCAACATCAACACTGACATAGTGTGTTTTCACACTGTCACTAACTGTGTCTCTTGACACACTGCATTCTGCTCTTCTATTGATAAAATCTCAGAATTCTGGTGTTGATTTGCTGTTGATCTTGCAACCTCCACATGGGAAAAGACTCTCCAAATGCTCGATTCAAAGGAGTCGGGTTTCACACCTGGCAAACCCGCATCAAGCTCATCTTGATGAAAAAGGGTCTCTGGGCCATCACAAATGGCAAAGAGAAGAAACCTCGGGACGCGGACCTTGCAACTACTTGGCAAAAGAATGATGATAGAGCCCAGGCCATTATCAAACTAGAGCTAGAAGACAGTTATATCCACCATGTGGATAACTGTGAGACCTCACAGGATACATGGAAAAGACTTGACACCCTGTTCGGTGCACAATCTAAATCATCAAAGTATGGTCTCCTGATTGAGTTCTTCAGGCTTGAAATGAAGTCTAGCACATCACTTGCCACACATCTCAATTACATGGAAGGACTCCTAACCCAACTTGCAGGAATCAACATTAAAATGGATGAAGATGTTTGCATCGGTGTTCTACTTAAGAGTTTGCCTCGTAAATATAATAATGTATCAACAACTTTAATCAACATGCCAAATCCTGAAATTATTGATATCCAGGAATCACTGTTAGAAGAGGAAAAGAAGCTAAAAACTAAGGAAGAACCAAGTACTTCTAGAGATGAGCATGCATTATATGTTGGCAACAGGTACAAAGGCAAGAAGGATCAGCTCTTTTGTGACTTTTGCAAAAGGACCAGACACACCAAGAAGTTCTGCCACGTAAGAAAGAGATCCCAAAAGGCCTATCTAGTCGCAGTCAAAGAAGAAGAAGAAAATGGAGCAAAGGAAGAAGAAGATAAAGATGAAGACCACCAGGATCGGAAGGACAAGATTCATCAGTCCTTCTACTCTCATAACTCTGATAGACTGTTTTAAAAGCCTTGTACTTCCTTGCCCTAATGCTTCCTGCCATAAGCTTTGTAAACTCCTTATGTAACTTGGCATTACAGTCCCTGTACACTTTGTGAGGCCCCTGTTACAGCCTCTGGATGTCCATCATGTTTTGGTGCCCACACTTAGCCTTTTCTGCAACAACCTCTGGTGTCTACCATGTTTGTGGTGTGCCCACACTTTGCAAGTTGTTCTCATTATAGCCTCTACACATTTTGTGCCTTTTTAGTTGTGATTGAGGAGGGGTGTTGAGAATCAGGAATCACACTCACTAAATAGCCTCTTTGTATGGAGCTTCAGGGTCAAGGACATGTAGGCTAACCTATCCCATATGCACAATGGTGCCTATTGCAGTTTCCTACTTTCCTATAAAGCATTGTACTTGCTTCCTTTTCTTAATGCAATGATAGTACTCTTTTCATTTCAGTGAAGTGTCAATGTCATTGTCCACATACACAAGATTGTGTTTATGAGTCCAAGTCTCAATCTTGGAACCTAATTCACTTGTGTAACAAACAGTGTCTTTATCTTCTTCATCATGAGTCCACACTTATTCTTTCATCCACCATAACTCACTGCCATGCTCTAGATCCCGCATTTCTCACATTTGTTACTCCTTCTTGGCTTCTTATAAAAACCAGTCTCACCTGCTTTATAACCGTATCTTTTGCTTATCTACAGCTAATATCCATGAAGCGTTGTGCTTGCTCCTTTCTGCTTCCTTTGTGCCCAGCGGTAACCAGTTACTTACTGTTGAAGAGATAGTTACGCTCTTGAAGAAGGAAACTTCTACCCCCTTGCTTCTCAATCAACTTATTAACAGTTCAGGGGTCTCTATTTCTCCTATCTCTTCTCCAGTATGGAAGTAGTTATGTTAGTTCCTCCAGAACTGATTTATGACGAGTAAGTCAGCTTCTAAGTATCTTTCCAAGGAATTGTTCACAGCTTCTATGAAGATCCTAGAGGGTGCTAGGTTCAACTGGGCAAGCTTCTTACTCTCCAATATGGATCAACATTTCCAGCGTGTATGGAAGGGTCAGATCATTAATGTTTCCTATGGTGCTTTCTTACAGCGCATTATCACTTTTGCACCTCCTCCTGGTGGTGTGGCAGTGCCTGATTCTGTTCCTTTACCGCTGCATCCTCCACCATCAGTCCCCTCCCCTCCACCTATGCAACCAAATTCAGAAGATGAGGAGTCCCCTGTTATATTTTCTCGCAAGAAACGCCTTTATACAAAGGGTCCTTCCAGTCCTCTTGTACTTGCTTCCCCTGTACCCACACTTGTTCCTACTGTGTCTGGTAGTGCCCTTCCTTCTTTCCTCTCCTGTCCTAATTTATTTTCAGCCCAAAAGGAAGGACAAATTGATCAGCTAGCTGCCTTCATCCTTACATACTATATTATCTGGACATATGCTTTCACAGCTAGTTTCAAATGTCCAGTCCACTCTGGAAACCTCCCTTACCTCTTGTCTTCAAACAATGTATACCAATGTTTATACTTCCTTGCAAGACAAGGTGGATTCCTTGATTAGTCAGTTGACTAAGGCACTAGAGGATTTGTCTGCAAAAAGGGCTACACTTTTTGATATTAATGCTCAAATGACTGCTGCCACATCCTTAATGGATTCCCAGAAGGAAACTATCCAAGAGTTAGAATCTAAGGTTGCTAAGTTGGAAGAGGAGAATGCATCCTTGCACCTTGAGAAAAATTTTGCCCTTTAGGAAATGGCCACTTTGGCTAGTAAACTTGGTACTAGTGAAGGTCAGTTGCAGCACTCTCAGGCAACTGTAGAGTCCCAATAGAAAGTTATTGAAGAACTTAACCAAAAAGTGGCTGTTCTTTCTATTCCTCCGCAACTCCTATTGTCCCTTCAATCATATCTTCCAAAGGAGAGCTTGATCAATTGCACCATAAAGCTAAATTATGTGATGGGTTCTCCGCTAAATGGAACGCCTTCAGCAGAGGATGAACTGTGTGCAGGAAGATTTTACCCGCTATATTGAATTGGTGTCACCTCCTCCTTCCTTTTGGATCAAATATAATCAGCAGAGGTTTGCCCTGTACATCTCTTTAAGCAATGTGGATTTGGAACCTCCAGAGGATGGGTGGTCAAATTTTTGGTTTGCGGGTCTCTTGAGAGCTGTTTTTGATAGATTTGTGGATGAGTTGGTTTCCCATGAGGCAGTCATGTATGTGCACTTAGTTGAGCTCCTGCTAGCAGATAGTTTGAAGTATTATCATGAGCAGACGTCTTGGTGTAAGGGACATGCTTGGCATTCACCTTTGGAGGCTGACGCTTTGGAACCTCGTCGTCTTCGGAGTGTTTTTCATAAATCTGATATCCAGCCATTACAATCTCAATTGTTGAGCTTTATTGCTGATCATCCGTTATTTACTGATTCCTTTTTCCAGGACCTTAGTTTCTGTTGTTCTATCTATCCTTTGGATCCTGGTGATCTCCTTTCTTATTCTCTTATGGCGTGTCGTTTCCCTTTTTATATTTCTCTTCTTTCCTCAAGTCCTGATACCATTCCGCTTTTATCTTTTACCCCTTCTGGATTTCCTCATATCCCTATTTTTACTACATGTCCTTTTATTGCTGATCCTACATCATCACCTACCCCTTCTGACCCTCCACCTTCTGTTCCTCCTATTCCTTCTGTTTTCTCAGTGGATTCCCTTCGTACCTTTTTGTTGAATTCTCCATCTTTGCCATCTTCCTTATCCCTTCATTTGCCTTCCTTTTATGATTGATCTTATCCTCCTTTACAATGTTCTCCTCTTATTCCATTGCCCCCTTCATTTGATTATATCAATCTTCCTCCCCAGTCAGTGCTGGATACTCCAGGATATGACAGCGACATACTCCGTCAAAGACAATGGACGTTACATGATTGTGTGACAGGACCGGTGTTTAATTGGCCTCTCATTCCAGGGTCTTGGGATACATCTGTAGCATGTTCGAACTCTTACCTTCATTTTGCCAAAGTGCATGTTACTTCTGAGGATACCATTGTTCGCCTTGTAGCTCATTTTTGTTGGTATCTTGCTTTCATGCATCAGCAGTCAAAGCTGAATACTCAAAAGAGTATCCCTCAGTTACTCATCAATCCAAATGTAGATGTGACTGTTGCTTAGATGGATGTTCTGTACTACTTTGCACAGGCCTTCCCTACCAGGTTCCTCATCTTACTGGAAAGGATGTGTTGCTTACAGTTCCTCCAGAATGTGCCTCAGCATTTTGTTGATGAGAGTAAAGCTTTGGAGCGTTTAAAGCTTAGTATGCAGTTTAAGAAGAAATACCTTCATCCTACTTAGCAATGGAGCTTTTTCCTTATTGTATCATTCCTCCTTTATTAATGGAAATTTTCTTTTTGCTCTCCAATTTTTGGGGATCCATGCCATTCAGACTATATTTGTATATGGGTATTTTTTGTATTGGGTGATGTTTTTTTCAATTATGTGGAGCTGATGAAGATGAAGCTGTGAAGATTGATGCAGTTGGTTATCACATGGTTGTAGTTGCAGATTTGGATGTAGAACTCTTATATCATTTAATAGTTTGCATTTATAATATTGGAATGGTTTTTTTTTTTGTGTTATTGGTTTTCCTTTCATATGTGTTTCAGATCCAGGTTATAAAGCTGATATGTTGGGGTTGTGATCAAAGTGGGTGATTTATGCTGAATTGAAGATTGTTTTTAGCAGATCATAGAGCTTTTATTCTTCCATTTTCTTAGGTCGCGAGGACGCTTCCTTATTAAGTGTGGGGATATGTTGAGTGTGGAAATGATTGGTTTTTGGGCTGACTTTTTGTTGTTTTTGTTGTTGAATGGTTGTTTTTGGTGGTTGATTGTTTGAGTTTGAAGATGTTTTGAAGTGTTTGGAGTGGTTTGAGTATGTTTGAAAGGGTTTATATTGATTTTTGATGAAATATGTTGTTCTGAAGAGTTCTGTAATTCTCTCTGTATGGTTCTGTAAGGCCTGATTTTCTTCTGCTTTGTTATGTTTTGTTTCTATTTTGGTAGTTGAGATGGTTGAATGAATGTTTTGAGAGATGATTGAGAATGTGTGAAAAGGTTTATGAGAGATTGAATTGGTTTTGTTATGATTTTTATGGGTTTTGTTGATCTTCTGTAAAGTTTTGTAGCTTCTGTGCTTCTATAGCTCTATTGTTCTGTACTTCTGTGTGAAAAGGATGAATGGAATCTCTTTCCAAGATAATTGAAGTGAAGAAGTAATTACTGAAGATTTATAGAAGATTCACAGAAGGTTACAGAAGGATAGTGACAGAAGACAGATCTCACAGGACACTATGATGTCTCTGGTGCCTCTTCACATCTGACATACCTTTTGGGAGGTGTATCCACGACCTAAGAAGGATTATTGTGAGTGATTATTGAGTGATTGTAGTGAGGATATGATGTACTATTGATGGAGAGAGAGAGAGAGTCAGAGATAGTCAATTCTATCAAAATAGTGTAACTGTATATGAGAGATTGAGAGAGAGAACTATGAAGACATTGAAGATGAATAATATGTGATGTATTTCCATTCAAAGATGGTGTATTCCCTTGTGTTCTTTGTTCTATTGATGGATTTTGTGAGGATATTGGAGAATATGGTTGATTCTATCAAATCCGTGGGAGATATCTACTATGATGCTGCGTGAAGAATTGTTGTTTTCTTTGTTTTGATGATCAAAGGAATGAAATAAAAGCTTATTGATGTTACAAGATAGATTTTCTTGCAAGAGAATTCCCTTTTCCTTGGTGTTCCTCTTGGGGCTCCATTCTGGGTTGCAGCAATCTTAATAGCATTATTTTTGCAAAATTATCTTTCTATGACTGCTCCTTGTCAAATAATGATTGCTACTTGGATAGGGAAAACTCCTTTTATTTCATATTTTTGAACCTTTAGGTGTATTTCTTATATTCAAGTACCCAAAGAGACTCCTAGAAAACTTGACCATTCTAGCTTGAAAGTTATTTTCATTAGATATTCTTATTTTTCTAAGGGATATAAGTTTTATGATCCATCCTCCAAGCAAGTAATCATAAGTCGTAATTCTATTTTCAATGAGCAACTTATGGGCATCACATGGTCGCAAGAGGATGCTAGGAGGACTTGGTCATTGGAGGACATTGATGACAAAAAGTCATTACTCACTACTTTTCCTTTTCAATATGATGATGAACCTTCTTCACTGGATAATATTGACTCTTCAAATTAGGACTCACATCCTGTACCTATTATTGATGATGATGACCTTGGCATTGATGTTTATATTGATCTCCCAATTGAGAATTTATATGGTACCTATCATGTTTATGATGTTGATATTCTTGAGAATGCTCTCAATATTTGTGAAGAACTTGTCTCCTACAATGATGCCATGTCATCCCCACAAAAGGAAAAATGGCAAGAGGCTATGGAAATTGAGCATTGATCTCTTCTCTCTAAAGGTACATGGGTTCTAGCTTAGTTAACACCTGGATGTACTACTATTAAATGCAAGTGGGTTTATAAGACAAAAAAAAAGAGCAAATGGAACATTTGAAAAATTTGAAGCAAGGTTAGTTGCCAAACATTTTTTACAAATCGCAGGAGTTGATTGTCAAGAAACTTTCTCACCTATTGATCCTATTACTAGTATTCAGGTCTTGTTAGTTTTTGTTGTTGAGTTTGATTCGGAGGCTCATCAAATGGATCTAAAAATTTCTTTTCTTAATGGGAAATTAAAGGAAGAGATACACATGGAGCAACTCAAGGGATTTTCATGGTGAGAGCTATGGCAGGAGAGCAAGAGCAAAAGCAAGAGCAAGAGCAAGAGCAAGAGCAAGAGCAAGAGCAAGAGCAAGAGCAAGAGCAAGAGCAAGAGCAAGAGCAAGAGCAAGAGCAAGAGCAAGAGCAAGAGCAAGAGCCAGAGTAAGAGAGAGAGAGAGAGAGAGAGAGAGAGAGAGAGAGAGAGAGAGAGAGAGAGAGAGAGAGAGAGAGAGAGAGAGAGAGAGAGAGAGAGAGAGAGAGAGAGAGAGAGTCACAATGTGGGAACTCCAACAGTCACAATGTGTGACCAACCTTCCCTTCATTCAAAGGTCATTTAAAGAATAAAGAATGTGTGACAGTGATGGGTGCCTGCCACTTGTAGTGTGTAGTGATGGGTATTGTCACTGTAATAATACACAGGCGGCTAGACAGAGGTGCCTTTAACCCCAATAACCTCCGAATTACGGAAAATATGTACTAGTGAGGAGTGAAAAGAAAAATTAAAGACAATACAACATGTACACATGTATAACAGAATGCGGAAAGATGTAATCTCATCCCACGCCCATCAACCTCCTGAGGAAGGAAAAGCGCTCTATAGAAAGGCTTTTCATGAGCAAGTCTGTAAGATTTTGATTAGTCGAGATCTTAAGAAGGTCAAGAGACTTGTCCTCAATGACCCCAAGTATGTAGTGATACCTCACCTCAATGTGTTTCATCTTCGCATGGAAGACCGAATTCTTGGCTAACTAGATAGCACTCATAGAATCAGAATGCATGGTAGGGATAGCATCAATACCAAGGTCATGAACCAAATGACCCAAACAAATGTCCTCCTTGCAAGCCTCAGTGGTTGCAACATACTCAGCTTTTATAGTAGAAAGGGCCATGCATTTTTGCACCCTGGACATCCATGAAACCACACCTTTAGCATAAGTGAACACATAACCAAAAGTGGACTTCCTACTATCTGCATGTCCTACATAATCAAAGTCAATGTGCCCCACGACTCCTATATCCTAGCTGCCATAGCATATGTGCGTATCTGCAGTGCCCTTCAGGTGCCTCAAGATACCCTTCATGGCATCCCAATGCTTCTTCCCAGGTGTAGCCATATAGTGTGCCACAACACCAACTACAAAGGAAATATTTAGAT
Source organism: Lygodium microphyllum (assembly GCF_053477565.2). NCBI lineage: Eukaryota > Viridiplantae > Streptophyta > Polypodiopsida > Schizaeales > Lygodiaceae > Lygodium > Lygodium microphyllum. The sequence goes on from NC_141145.1 coordinate 7,319,077, forward strand.
GAGTGGCTATCATGGCAACTGCCCACTATAGATGGATAGGGAATCTTGGCCACCTCGGTCCTCTGCTCATCTACCTTCATACAATCAACCTGTGATACCTTCACATAAGAAGGTAATGGACATCCAATAGGCTTCATGTCCTGCATGTAGAAGCACTCAAGGACTTTATGAATGTACTCCCTCTACGACAAGTAGATGAGTCCTTGATCCATGTCGTGTCTAATGCGCATACCAAGTATGTGAGAGGTCTCTCCCATATCCTTTATCTCAAAGCTATTCTTGAGTTGAGCCTTAAGAGCATCTAGCTCATCATTTGCTTTCCCTACTAATAGCATGTCATCCACATAGAGAACTAAAATACAATTACTGATCCATAGCACTATGTTTTAGCCTTGTGACTGCATAAAGGCATCGAACTTATGATACCATTCCCTAGGTGCCTACTTCAATTCATAAAGACTTTTCTTTAGCTTGTATACTGTACTCCATGCCAGGCTCTGCAAAGCCCTTAGGCTGCTCCATGTAAATCTCATCATGCAAGTCTCCATGTAAGAAAGCTATCTTGATATCCATCTTGTACAAGTTTAAGTCAAGCTATGCAACCTATGCCAAGACTAAGCGCAAGGTGGTCATCTTAACCACATGAGAGAAGACATCATCAAAGTCAATACCATGCTCTTTCTTAAAACCATTTGCTACTTGTAATGAAAGAGACCTAACTGTCCTAACTAAGAGGAAGGAGAGAGAGAAGGACTGCAAAAGAAGAGGAAGAGGAGAGAGAAAGGCAAGAAAAAGAGAGAGAAAGAGGGAGAAAGGAAGAAGAGGAAGAAGAAAAAGAAGAAGCCATGGAAGCTTGAGAAGGTGAAAAGAGAGTTTCTTGATAATTTTTTTCGTGCCTCAAAATACCCTCTTACACATTATATACAATCAGTGTGACTAGTATGTTCCCATGCCATGTTCCCGTGATCCCCGTTCATTACAAACCATCTCATCTCATAAAATTTTTGTCCTAAAAAACAAGGGATGTAGTCATGGACTGTAAGGGTGTGCCGTAGGAAATCAGCCATAACTTTGTGTCGAAAACTCCGAATGGGACAGTTGAGGTATCATTGCCCATGAGATGTACTTTCAACCCAGGTGGGTGGGGCGGGGCTGCAATCAGGTCAGGACCAAAACTGTTACAAAATAAAGGGCTGTCCAGGAATTACTAGTGTGCTATCCCAGATGGTATGGCTCGAGAAAAACAACCATAACTTCCACTAGGGAACTCCGATCGGGGCAAGTAAGGTGTTGGCACGGTGTCAAAGAGTTTATTGTTCATAATATAAATCATGGGATTCTTATGAACACACAAGAACTTTACTAGGATTTATATGAGGAATTTGCATACATAATTCAGTCATTGTTACCCAACAACCAACTTAGTTACATAAGTTCTTTTGTATTTAGCATACAATTTTCAGTTGTACCATGTATATTGATTTTTAAAAAAAAAGTCTATAGGAACCTACAACTTGGTCAGCTGGAAGAAATTGATAGTCTGGAGGATAAATCACATTGATTCAAGTGGAAAATATGGTTAGAAATCATGAAAAATGCCAAAAGTCCACTAGGTTCATGGGGGACCTGAAGTAATGAACCAAAGCGATCTGTAAGTGACCTAAGTAGGTCAAAAAGTAAAGTGGAACTGAGCAGGATGTAGCCCGCAATTTTTGGCGCAAAATGCAGGCCTGCACAACCTAGAGCATCTGGAGAAAACTGGGAGCTATGGTGCATGCTTTGGAGCATGCAAACTGAAGATAAACTAGAGCTGAAGATGAAGATACAAACAAGGAAGGTAAGAGCTCCTCTTACCCGTCTATTTGGTCTGACAAAAATGCATGGTATGACAATCTATAAAACGGGGAAAATCTGATAGAAAAGTATTGAGCCTGCTCTTATGTACGTCTTCTCTCATTTTATTTACCTCATTCATGGTCTAATGAAGCCCGATTTGTACCCAAGTACTTGAGTGACTTTGGGGCAAGCAAAGGGGGAGGATTTTGAAGGTGTATGGGTTGTTATGGACTGAAAAAACGAGTCATAAACAGGGCAGCCCACTGTTCTTTTCCATTTTGATGAACAAACAAGTGATTCATGTGATTGAAATAGAAGAAATTGACCTCTTAACATCAGGGCTTTACCCATTAATGATTAGAGGAGCTTATTCATGAGTTTATGTACACTTTTTGAGCTTGATTATGGGCTGGAATTTTCTGTTTTCAAACAGGGCTGAAGTTAAAATTATGCTCCATCAATGCATTTCATGTACTATTGGTCCATGTCTTGAATGTACTTGAGTCTACCATCAAAATACTTGTTTCTTGAAGTTGTAATCCGTCTATGTGCATGAGTTAAAAGCCATTTGAGCTTGCATTTGGTATATGCATTTGGATTACAAATATGAGAATATCCTTTTATGTAATGGCTTATTTTTCCAAATGCATTTGATGTAATCAAGATAGTGACATTCATTCCATTCATGTATGCTAAATACACAGAAAAAGGTTGATATCTTCTTCTTCAACCAAGTCATTTCTAAAACCCGAATCTTGTCAAACTCCATTCTTTTTCCATTCTCCAAACCTTGAATCCCATACTTTTCTTCTGCTCTAAGCCCCGGTGGTAGACCTTCAACCCCTAACACGACGACAGTGGTGAACCCGACGTGAAAGGTCCGCTGTGGAAGAGAAAGTACAATGGGAGAATCATCAAGTTCGGGAGGAGATGCCTTGCAACATTTTGTTCGTCTGATGCAAGAAAGCCAACAACAACAATTGCAATTTTAGCAGTAGTTGCAATTGCAACAACAACGAAGACAAGAAGAAGATCGGAATGATGCCGCCGCCATTAAAGCTTTGGAAACAGTTGGGCAAGAGCTCAATCAATTTAATGGGCAAAATGTATTCTCTTTTATCCGCCTCTATACTGACAAGATGGTCTTCTTCGAAGTTCCTCAACATGCTTGGAGCCGACCGTTTGGCTGTGCATGGTCTCCAAGACCGAATTCATGGTCTTTTCCAAAAAGACGCGGGATGGTCCGCGTTCAAGAAGGCTCTTCGAGAAGAAAATTTTCTTGAAGATTCTGGCCTTATGACAAATAAAGTTTTCACTGAATGGGTTGAAAGGCCCAATAAGGGTCTAACCGCCACTGCTCTTCATCGTGAATTTGAAAGCAAATTTTCTCAACTAGATCCTGAGGATCAACAAGGTATGGAAAGCCAGAAGATTGAATTATTTCTAAAGGCTGCAGATCCTTTCCTTCAAGAAAAGCTAACTGATCAACTTGAAGATCCTGACTCTGAGACGGGATTGAAGACTGCTTGGAGTGATGTCACTGAAGCAGTTAATATGATTGCTCGAAGAGAGCGGTTGTGCCTAAGATGGGGATCAACCCCTGCACCAACTGAATCCATGAAGGAGCCTATTCCTGTTTCTTGACCTCCTGTCTCTATGGCCAAGCAACCAAGAAATTTTGTTGTTCCATCTCCAAAGAAGGATGTCATGGATAAGCTAATTAAAAGCATGCGGGATCTCCATCTTAATCTAATGGAGATTAATTCCAAAGTGGAAAGGCTTGATGTGAAAGTGGAAGAAAGGGGACGATCAACTGCCCAAAGACCTGTACAAGAAGGCTTCAAAAGACGTTGTATCTAGTGTGATAGCCTACAGTATGATAAGAGGGAGTGCGGTGCATTCCGTGAAGCTGAAGCACAAAAATTAGTCTTTTGGAAGGATGGTAAAATTCATGCAACCAAAATCGGGCTTCCTCTTGAGCCAAATTTTGGCAACGGTGGCATGAAGAAAAGATTGGAGGATTTGGCAACAAGAACAAAAACTAATGCAAAATCTAAAGTGTGGATGCAGGCCTTAGATCGCATGGTGCAAGGCAAGGCAACCAAAGATGATTTAACTACTGCCAGTCAATGCATCTGAGGAAGAACCAGATGGACCGATCCAGTTGATTCATTTTCATCTTTTGCTCGGTTAGCTGAAATTAATAATCATGAAGCCATGATAGAAGAAAAAAGAAGAAGAGATAAAGATGTTGTCGGTCCTTCTTCTTCAGGACCAACTAAACGCGTGACAAGAAGTAAACCAGATCGGCAGAAGGCTGCTGAAAATCCATCACCACTAGAGCTTGATATGGGAGATGCCCCTCAAGCAAAGAAGACAGAAGGAAAAAGAAAAATTAAACATCCTAGTTACAAGTTGCAATCTGACATAGAGACCGCAACGGATCTTAAGCGGATCCTAGAAGAAAGGATTCTTGGAAGTAGAATTGAATTTACATTAGGTAAAATTCTCAGAATTGCAAAACGAGGATTTCATGATGTAATAATTGATGTAATTAAACAAAAAAGACAATATGTTGGCAAGGAAACTGAAGAATCTGTGCATGCTTTTTTGCAAGCATTTCATGTGTATTTGCAGGATGAAGAGAAGTTGAAAACTCAAGGGATTCGATTGGACGCAATCAAAGAATTGATTGCAGCCATAGAAGCCAAAGATTAAGACATCTATGAAGCACAAACTGAAGAAGCTATTATGGTGGGGACTTTTCAATCTAAAGTGCAGCCCATGCTTAAGAAAGAATCTCATCTTCACAACATGCAAGAAGAAAGTGATGCTCACTTTATTCCTAGTAGTCACTACTCCCGTACCCATTGGGCAAGGGTGACCACTGAAACCATTGTTAAGATTGGAGAAAAAGAGACTCCATGCATTGCCCTTATAGACCATGGCTCAGAGATTAATGTCATGTCAAGAAGTCTCTACGAGAATGGCGGATGGCCCATTGATGTGGAACCGGGATGGTGCATGAAAGCATCCAATAACTCCTCTGGTGATCTTTATGCAGCATGCCCTTATGTACAAGTTACTATTGGTAATGTAAAAGATGAATTTCATTTCTTTGTTCAAGATTCCAGCAGCTATCCTATCATTCTTGGACAACTTTTTATTTCTGAGTCTCGTTTAGAGACAAAGACCCTTGATGATGGTTCATCATATGCTCGAATAAGAAGTAAGGATAATGACAAAGCTGTCCAATTCTTGATTGTATGTGTAAATCATCACCCGAATAGAGATCGATTGAGAGATCATCCTGTTCCTCCTAATGCCCGAGAATTTAAGGGTTTTCGGGTAGCACTGCTATAAGTGGAGGCTATGGCAGTGCATCATGTTATAAAAAATTACCTTCACATGTAAAGGGGGCAAGGCCAAAAGCTGACTTGCAGGTTTTTATGGCCAATAGTGTGGGATGTTATAAACAGTTTTCAACCATGAATAGGGCTGAAAGAAAGCATCTATGCCATGTGGAACAAGAACTGAAGAAAATTGATGTTTTTCCTATAGATGAAAAATTTACAAGGCTATTTTATGGGTTGAATTATAATGATACAATGGCTAAAATATATGCAGCTGTTCATGCAGAAAATCAAGCTAAAAATCAGTCCATACAAGTATGCACATTGGATATGTATGACATAATTCAAGAATCTACAGATCATGAAGCTTTTGGACATCCGAACAAGGAAGAGGTAAGAGTAGAAACAAAGTATAAGACAGTTGATAAAAAGGTCAAGCCAGTGGCTACTCCTCTACCAGCCAAAAGTGAAGGACTAGCAAAAAGGATATCCAAACAGCCAAGCCTTTGTGATCCCAAAGATTGGTCACCAATTTATAGCAGACAGTTTACAAGAGCTGAAATTTGGTGAAGAATCTTTTCTCTTGCCCAGTTGAAAAGCAAATCTTCATGCAGATGATAAAGAATCATGGTAAAGCTTTTTCATTTCAGCCACATGAAATTGGCTGTGTGGATCCAAGCGTTGTGGCATCAATGGTGATTTTTACGGTCCCACACGTTCCTTGGAATCTTAAACCAATTCCGGTACCAAGGGCTCATTTGCCTAAGTTATTGGAGCTTCTAAATGAAAAGATAAAAATGCGAATATTGGAGCCATCTTCAGCTCCATATTCCAACCGATGGTTTACCTTGCCTAAGAAGAATGGATCTTTGCGATTCATTTAAGATTTACAACATGTCAATAAAGTCACTATTAGAAATTTTGGTTTGGAGCCAATTGTTGATGAATTTGCTGAAGTTTTGCAGGTAAAGCAATTTATTCCATGGGAGATTTATATTCAGGCTATGACCAATTTCAGCTTGCTTTGGAAAGCCGAGACATTACCACAATGAAGACGCCTCTTGGCTTAGTCCGCATGTGTACTCTACCTCAAGGGGCTACGAATTCAGTAGCTCACATGATGAATGCCATGCATAAAGTGTTGAGAGATTATATTCCTCAATTAACCCTTTCTTTCCTTGATGATGTACCAATCAAAGGATGTGAAGTTCATGAGAAGAATAAAGAACTCAACAAACTTGGATGCCGCAAGTTTGTTTCTGATCATATTAATGATTGTGCTCAAATCTTGTCTAAATTAGAAGAAGTCTATCTTACTCTTTCAGGTGCTTAATCTGTTTTTGGAGTCGAAGAAGTTATTGTGGTAGGGCATATGTGTGGTCCATATGGCCGAAAGCCTTCTCCATCCAAGATTGATGCTATCAGCAAAATGCAGAAAATATGCACAAATGTTTCGAAGGTGAGAAGATCTCTTGGTGCATATGTCTTCTACCTTATTTGGATCCCACATTTTGCTCATGTTGCTAAAAATCTTTATCAACTGCTAAGGAAAGGCCAAAGGTTTATATGGGAAAAAGAACATACTCAAGCTATTCGAAAACTAAAGAAATTTTTGATTTTAGCCCCCACCTTAAAGAGGGCTAATTACTCTAATGGACAGCCTATTATACTCATAGTAGACACAAGTCCTATTGGAATAGGATGGGCAGTCGATCAAGATGACCTTGAAGGCAACAGATATGCAATTCGCTTTGGAGCGAAGGTTCTTAATGAACGACAAAGAAGATATGCTCAAATTAAAAGAGAACTTTGGGAGTAGTAACTGCATTGAAATGTGATCGAGATTACTTCATGGGCGCACATGTAATAGTTGAAACAGATTGCCTTCCACTCTTGGGCATGATGCCAACTGTTCCACTCCCGACATAGCTATGGTAAGGTGAATAGCCTATATTAAATCCTTAAATCCTGATTTGAAACATATTGCAGGAAGAGATAATCCAGTTGCTGACATGCTTTTGTGTGCCAGTTATAAGGATGAAGAAGAAATGATGGATGAGGAAGAATCAGAGTCTATATTTGCTAAAAATGATGTTGTAAATGCAGATTCAAATCTGAAAACAACAAGTACAGCTGTACCTAATGATGGTTTAGCTGTCAAAAATGCAGGTACAACAATAATTACAGCAAGTACAATAGGTTCAGTTGCTAAAACAAATTTTACGTCAGCAAAGAAGGAATAAACAACCAAAGAAGGATAGTGGGCAGCTGATAGACAGCATGCTCAATGTTTTGTTATGGTTTATTCACACTTTAAAGAAGAATATTATGAAGATGATTAGCTAAAAATTGGCCAATTTTTTAGCACTATGACAAAGAAGGAAGATTGGACTAATGAAGAGTTTAAGAGAATCAAGAGAAAAGCTTATGGCTTTTTTCTTAAAGATGGCTACCTTTGGAGGCATGCGAAAAAGAAATGAGGGGCACCTGTTCGAGTCTTAGGAGAAAAAAAAATACTCAAAGACAGGTCATGTAAGAATTTCATGAAAGCCTATTGGCTGGTCATAGAGGCATATGGGCACTTTTGCCAAAATAAAAGAGAAATTTTGGTAGCAAAACATGTATAAAGACATTGAGCATTTTGTTAAATCTTGTCATGTTTGTCAAATGTACTCTATGGTTAAGCATAGAGATGGGCTTTAGCCTACCTTTCCTTTATCCATTCGCTATAGATGGGTTTTTGATTTAGTAACCATGCCTATAGGAATTTGGAACATGAGATATCTAGTACTTGGTAGGGAAGATCTCATAAATCAAGTGGAAGGAAAAACCTTGACAACAAAGTCTACTCAAGTTGTTTGTAGATTTTTACTTGAAGAAGTATTTTGCAGGTATGGTTGTGTTGCCAAAGTAACTGCTGATAGAGGAGAATTGGATGCTGATGAGGCTCGCCATTTCTTTGCTCAATTGGGAATCAAGCTATCTCTTACATCAGCCTACAACCCTGAAGGCAATGGTAAGAGTGAAAGAGGTCATTAACCAATTCTTAAAGCTTTAGCAAAATCTTGCAAAGGAAAGATGAGGGAATGGCCTAGAATGCTACCATTTGCATTATGGGCTGATAGAACTACCCATAGTGTAGTAACAGGTTATATGCCAGCTGAACTAATATATGGACAGCCACGTATTATGCCTATTGAAGAGTCCATTGTCACATGGAGTATCTTACCTTGGGATAAAGGCATGAATAGAGAAGAATTGCTGACTTTGCGCATAAGGCAACTTGAAAGAAGGCCAGAAGATGTCAAGACAGCCATTGAAAGGCTTAAAATAGCAAGATTAAAGAATAAGAAGAGGTTTCACAAGCATCAACTCTGTCCAAGAGCTATTCAAGAGAATGATTGGGTACTTGTCTATGATAGCAGCCTGGACAATCAATATAGTGCTCATAGAAAGTTAGCCAAGCGATGGTTTGGACCATATGTAGTAAAAGTAGTACATAATAATGCTACTTGCTCTTTGGCTGAAATGGATGGAACCATGGTAAAAGTACCAATAGTCAGGAAACGTATCAAGCCCTTCAAACGAAGAGAATCTTCAACTTATGAACTTGATGACTTGGATATGAGCCATCTACTTGAAGACAAGCAGGAAGAAAAAGACTTAGAAAATGAAGATGAAGATATATCAGAAGAAGACCCTCCTTAAACCTGTAATCTTGTGAAATGGCACATGCCGGAGGATGTGTAGGTTAGGAGGGGGTGAATGTCAAAGAGTTTATTGTTCATAATATAAATCATGGGATTTTTATGAACACAGAAGAACTTTATTAGGATTTATATGAGGAATTTGCATACATAATTCAGTCATTGTTACCCAAAAACCAACTTAGTTACATAAGTTATTTTGTATTTAGCATACAATTTTCAGTTGTACCATGTATATTGATAAAAAAAATAAGTCTATGGGAACCTACAACTTGGTCAGCTGGAAGAAATAGACAGTCTGCTGGATAAATCAAGTTGATTCAAGTGGAAAATATGGTTAGAATTTATGAAAAATGCCAAAAGTCCACTAGGTTCATGGGGGACATGAAGTAATGAACCAAAGTGACCTAAGTAGGTCAAAAAGTAAAGTGGAGCTGAGGAGGATGCAGCCCGCATTTTTTGGCACAAAATGTGGGCCTGCACAACCTGTAGCATCATCTGGAGAAAACTGGGAGCTATGGTGCATGCTTTGGAGCATGCAAACTGAAGATAAACTAGAGCTGAACATGAAGATACAAACAAGGAAGGTGAGAGCTCCTCTTACCCGTCTATTTGTTCTGACAAAAATGCATGGTATGACAGTCTATAAAAGGGGGGAAATTTGAGAGAAAAGTATTCAGCCTACTCTTATGTATGTCTTCTCTCATTTTATTTACCTAATTCATGGTCCAATGAAGCCCGACTTGTACCCAAGTACTTGAGTGACTTTGGGGCAAGAAAAGGGCGAGGATTTTGAAGGTGTATGGCCTGTTATGGGCTAAAAAAACTAGTCATAAACAGGGCAGCCCACTATTCTTGTCCATTTTGATGAACAAACAAGTGATTCATGTGATTGAAATAGAAGAAATTGACCTCTTAACATCAGGGCTTTACCCATTAATGATTAGAGGAGCTTGTTCATGAGTTTATGTACAATTTTTAAGCTTGATTATGGGCTGGAATTTTCTATTTTAAAACATGGATGAAGTTAAAATTATGCTCCATCAATGCATTTCATGTACTATTGGTCCATATCTTGAATGCACTTGAGTCTACCATCAAAATACTAGTTTCTTGGAGTTGTAATCCATCTATGTACATGAGTTAAAAGCCATTTGAACTTGCATTTGGATTAACAATTTGAGAATATCGTTTTATGTAATGGTTTATTTTTCCAAATACATTTGATGTAATCAAGATAGTGACATTCATTCCATTCATATATGCTAAATACACAGAAAAAGCTTGATATCTTCTTCTTCAACCAAGTCATTTCTAAAACCCGAATCTTGTCAAACTCCATTCTTTTTCCATTCTCCAAACCTTGAATCCCATACTCTTCTTCTTCTCTAAGCCTTGATAGTAGAACTTTAACCCTTAACACGACGACAAAGAGCCCTCGAGGTGTACTTTCAACCCATGTATGGAGGATGGGGCTGAAAATGGACTAGGACCAAAACTGGTACAAAATAGGTGGCTGTCTAGATGCAGACTGCAGCCCAAAACAGATGTCATGGTTAAGTTCCACCCAATACGGTCTCCTTGAGGTGTGGAAATTCATCCAATATAGATGCTGGGTGCTAAGAGGCTTCCTCTATTGGTAGGCCTTGCCATTTGATTAGGTATTCATGTATGGAACGGTTGCGGAGTTGCTTTTCACGTTGCCCAATGACCCCTTCAGGAATGTACTGAATAAGGCCCTCCTCATCTATGGGTGGTAGCTCCTCTACATGATCTTTGGGAGTGCCAATGAAAGGTTTCAATTGGCTCACATGGAAGACATCATGGATCTTAGTAGTGGGAGGGAGTTGGAGATGGTAAGCCAAGTCCCCGACCTTCTTAATGATTTTGTAGGGCCCATAGTAACGATGTGCCAACTTGTTGCAAGAATCGTCCTTTAGTGTGGCCTAACAGGACTTGGGGACCTTGAGGAGTACCAATTCACCCTCTTGAAAGTCAAGGGGTCTTCTTTTTGCATCAGCATGGATCTTCATGTGCTCTTGAGCCCTTTTGAGGTTTACCTTGCATTGTTGAAGTAAAGCTTGCATGCGACCCAACTCTTCTTTTCCAAGGGGATTGAGCTTTTCATTGAAGATCACAGTAGGAAGGGGCACCCGATAATCATAAAATGCTTCGAAGGGAGAGACTCCAATGCTCGAATGAGTGGAGTTGTTGTAAGAAAATTCAGCCAAGTGCAACCATACGTCCCAAGAATTCTGCACATCATGACAAAAATGTCGCAAATAAGTTTCAAGCCACTTATTGACTCTCTCGGTCTGCCCATCCGTTTGGGGATGATAGGGTGTGGACGGAGCCAAATTGGTCCCCATGGAGCTAAAAATTGTCTACCAAAACTGACTCATAAATTTGGTGTCCCAATCATGTACTATGACTTGGGGTAAGCCATGCAACTTAAAAACATGGTCTATAAACTGAGTGGCAACTTGAGATGCTATAAACTGGGATTTTGTAGGGATGAAATGGGTTGCTTTAGTGAGTTAGTCAACTATCACATATATGCTATCCCAACCCTTCTTGGTTGTAGGTAAACCATTGATGAAATCCATGGCAATGTGGGTCCATTTTCCTTCGGGGATAGGTAAAGGCTGCAACAATCCACCCAGTTTAAGAGTGATATCTTTATTTTGTTGGCAAGGCACACATCTAGACACAAAGTCTTTAAGATCCCGCCATAGGCCTTTCCAATGGAAGCTTTTCAAAACTCGGTCATCTGTTTTGAAGACTCCTAAGTGGCCAGCAATCGGTGAAGAATGCATATCTTCAAGGATCCTTTGGGTGAAGGGAGAGGCATGGGGAATCACAATATGGCCATGGATCCAAATGAGGCCATTGTGGAGCTGATATTGGGAATTGTCATCCATGACTACTTGCTGTAATTTCTGGAAAAGAGGGCCGAATTCAGCATCAAGCAAGTATGCCTCTTGGAGCTCTTCAATCCAATCATGGTGGAGTTCAATGATGGATGAAACCTTGCATGCCCACATGCGAGAGAGTGCATCAGCCACTACATTGTCCTTGTCCAGGTGTTGGTAATCTCAAAGTCATAGTTTTGTAGGGTAGCCACCCATCTACGTTGTTTGGGAGTGAGGTTGGGCTGAGTCAAGAAGTATTTGAGCACACGGTGGTCACTTTTCACCTTAAATCTGCTGCCACACAAGTAGTGATGCCACTTTTTGATAGCATGAATGACTGCCAACATCTCCTGATCATAGACATGCAACTCTCTCTCTTTATCATCCAATTTTCGGCTCTCAAATGCTATTACCTCGTGTTCTTGCAGCAAGACTGCACCAATACCCCGTCCACTAGCATCACACTGGATGGTAAAATCCTTTGAAAAGTTGGGGCATACGTGGATAGGGGACTGAAATGAGCAAGTCTTTCAGCTGCTGAAAACTGCGGTCAGCCAATTCATCCCATAGGAAAGCCTCTTTTTTCAGCTTGTCTGTTAATGGGTCTACAATTGTGGCATAATGGTGAATAAATCTCCGATAAAAAGAGGAGAGGCCAATAAAACCACACAAGGAGGTAGTGGTAGTGGGGTGGGTCACTCCCGAACACATTGTACTTTCTTAGAATCAGCTTGGATGCCTTTTCCACTAACAATGTGTCCTAAGTACTCAACCTCTGTTTGCATGAAGACACACTTGCTTTCTTTGGCAAATAGCCGGTGCTCTCTCAGTACATAAAAAATTTGCCTGACATGCTTCAGATGATCATGCAGTGACTTGCTGTAAATGAGTATATCATCAAAGAATACCAACACAAACTAGAAAAGCCATGGCTGCAATATTTTGTTAATTAAGCTCTGAAATGTGGTGGGTGCATTAGTGAGCCCAAATGGCATGACAAGGAAATAGTACAAGCCACGGTCAGTCCGAAAGGCTGTTTTGACTTCATCACCCACCCTCATTCTGATTTGTTGGTAATCGGATCGCAAATCAATCTTGGTGAACTAGTGTGCTCCCTTGAGTTCATCAAGCAAGTCATCAATTCGAGGGATGGGGTATCTATTTTTGACGGTGATCTTATTGAGATCACGGTAGTCAATGCACAACCGGAAAGATCCGTCCTTTTTCTTAACCAGTAGAACCGGGGAGGCATAAGGGGAAGAGCTAGGCTCTATGAATCCCATCTCAGTGAGTTCCTTGACTTGCTTTGCTACTTCCTCTCGTTCACATTTAGAGAGTCGATATGGGTATTTATTGATGGGCTTGGCATGGGGCTTCAAGTCAATCGGGTGATCCACCGATCTGTCAGGGGGAACAATATAGTGGGGGGCTAAAATAGGTCCTCATATTCAGCCAAAAGCGCTTTTAGTGCTGCATTTTACTTCCCCAAGGTGTGTTGGTCATCATTATCCTTATGCAAATGCAAGACAAAGATTTGGGAGCATTTCTTGAATTATTTTTTGAGTTGTCTTGCTGTTATAAGCTGAAAATCTGCATTTTCTTTGATTCCCTCCAAGCCTACAAGCTACCCATGCATTATAAACTCCATATACAACTGAGAGAAGTCCATAGAGATTTTTCCCAACTGCTGAAGCCAATCACATCCCAAAACAACATCCATGGGGCCCATATCAAGGGTAATTAAGTCTACCTTTGCATTGTAATTTTCAACCAGCATGAGAGACACTTGTGTGCATACATGGGAGCTCACTTCCTCATTTCCATTGGCCACTTGAACCCGAAGAGGTTGCTGTAACTCAGTGGGAACACACGTCAAATGGCCAAGAGTCGATTTATTCACAAAACTGTGCGTGCTGCCACTATCTATGAGGACGTATACACTCTTGCCATCAATGTTACCATGCACTCGTAGGGTGTTCGGGCTCCTAGAGCCGTTCCATGCATCCATGGAGATCGAGCAAGCTGATATAGTGGTGAATGAGGGGTGCCAAGGGTCATTCCCAAGCATGTCATGAATGGGGCAGCCACCGAGGTCAAAAGGGAACCCGTCCGGTGAGTCATAAAGCTGATCGGTATCAATATCCTCCTCACATTTAGCATTTTCAGTAAGTGTCATCATTGGAGAGTTGTCATGCAAGTCCTCTTCTAACTTGTCACTATCTTCTAGCACATACATGCTATTAAACTTGACAATGGCGTTCTTAAATGGGCATTTGGATGCATGATCAGTCATGTACTTATCCCCGCATGTAAAGCACAAGCCTTTGGCTTTTCTATCCTTGACCACTTCAGGAGGAATGAATTTTTGACCGTTAGGTTTGAAGCCATTCCTTGTCTTATTTTCAGCATACTTTGGGTCACTTTTGGAGGGTGGTGCTATCCCAAAATTGCCATATTTCCTTTCAGCATTAAAAGTGGGGTAAGTAGGAATTTTGGGGCTACCATTTCTTGCATTGTTGATGCAATAATTATTAGCATATGGGGGTTGCCTGATAGGGTATCTCTATTGTCCTGCAATGGGCTGCATGCCCTCATTGCGGCAGTATTTTTGACCATAGCGTTCAGCCAATTCTATGGCTGCAAATAGGGTGGTTGGCTTTTGAGCCATTACATCAGTTGAGAGATGCGCATCTAGCCCATAAATGTATTTATGCAATTTGGCCTCATCACTGACTACCTCAACATACATGGATAGGTTCATAAATTGATTGGTGTACTCCCTCCCGATGAGATTTCACTTATCAAATTGATACCATTGTCTAGCCAAGCATTCTTTTTCCACCGGGGAGACAAAAACTTGGATTATATGCATCTTGAACTCTTCCCAATCACGAAACTGCTGATTTTCTCTTTGAACGAATCTCTACCATGTGTGGGCAAAACCTTCTAAATGAAGGGAGGCAAAAATGATCTTTGCCTCATCGATACGGGGGTAGATGAGAAAATAGGCTTCCAATTTAGAGGTCCATTCCTCTAGTTCAGCTGGGGATGAGGACTGCCCATTGAATTTAGTAAACACAATCTTGTCACGCAGCTCATTTGGGCCTTGCTGCCCATGAATGCCATGTGCTACGTGCTGCCCATACATGCCTTGGTGTCCAATCCCCGGCTGTCCAAAATTTCCATGGGGGCCATGCTGCCCTTGCATTACATGAGTACCAAATTTCCCATTAGGACCTTGCTGACCAAAATGTCCATGCTGCCCATTACCATATGCATGTTGCCCATTGCCATATGCATGCTGCCCATTGCCATGTGCATGTTGCCCATTGCCATGTGCATGTTGCCCATTGCCATGTGCATGCTGCCCATTGCCATGTGCATGCTGCCCATTGCCATGTGCATGCTGCCCATTGCCATGTGCATGCTGCCCATGCACTCTGTGCATTCCATGCTTCCCAAGATTTGCATTTGAGCCATTCCCTTGAGTGTGCAAGTAGCTTCCGTTACAGGGGAGTTGGGGTGCAATGATGGGCTTGAAGGATTTGTAACGGGGGAGGGAAGGAGGGGTTCATCATGTCGAGTGGAGGGCTCACCTGTCTCATAAGTGCTATGGGGAATGCCATGGGTACCACCGAGACCTTGTGGGCTATGCCCGGTCTCCAATGGGAGGGGGGGTTTAGCCTCACGGGGAGGGACATACTCCTTGGGTCGATCTGAGGGGGACAATGGTAGGGATGAGGGCGCCCATGCGCTCTATGAGTAGGTCCATTTTGGCCATCATCTCAAAATGACAGTGATCTTGGCGGGTTTCCATCTCCCTATGGCGTTGCTCCATCTCTCGATGTCGTTCAGCATGATGGGTCTCATGTTGGCATAAGGTTTGGTTGAGCAAAGATAAGCGATCTATCTCGGGGCACCCTCTTCAAACATGTCTTCACGATCCTCCTGGGCTGATCTAGGATCGTTCATTGAGGCACAGGAGTCCCTTATTTCACGCTGAAATTCATCTTGGGCCTTTGCTTTATCCTTGTGGCCTGCCATCCCAAGTGTAGTCCACCAGACCCCTTGTTACAAAAATGACGATATCTTGAGCTAGGGAACTCCGATTGCCAAAATTTTTGATTCAAATGAAAGCTCTCGATCCCTCTACAAGGCTATGCAAAAATATCTCTGACAATAAATGATCAGGGCTTTACTGTAATTACTTTTTGTGGGATGACTGTGTAGCATTGCTGCCTGTCCCACAGTACCTCTGTGCACAAAATTGAGTGTATCTCCCAAACCGTAGGGCGGAATGGGGAGGTTTTTAGTTCACATCGAAGGGGAAGATGCCCTCTTAGAATCAAGATATAGAGCCCACACTCAATCACAAAGAAAGCTTTGATGTAATCAACTTTTACGGGCTGAGTGTGTAGGACTGTTGCTTGTCCCACAGTACCTTTGAGCACAAAACTGAGTGTATCTCCCAAACCGTAAGGCAGAATGGGGAGTTTTTACTTCAGATCAAAGGGGAAGATTCCCTCTTCGAATCAAGCTATAGAGCCCGTACTCAATCACACAAGAAGGTTTTTGTTTAATCAACTTTTGCAGGGTGACTGTGTAGGACTGGCTATCTGCAATACCCTTCAAAGACTCCCTCAAGGAGCATGCCTTATCCCAATGGTGAGGGTCTTATCCCAGACATCTAGGACCTCAACAGTGGTTAATACTAGCTATCTATTATACCCTTCAAAGACTCCCTCAAGGAGCATGCCTTATCCCAATGGTGAGGGTCTTATCCTAGTCATCAAGGAGCATGCCTTATCCCAATGGTGAGGGTCTTATCCTAGACATCCAAGGCCTCAATAGTGGCTCTCAATGCCACATAAAGCCATACATCCTTTGCATCCATAGGTCATTGCTAAGACCATTTCCATAATTGCATACCCTGCCCTTCTTGCATTGCATCCACCATACATTACCAAGTGGTTCGTGATATTACCAATGCATGTACGGGCTTGTAGACTCAAATGATCAGGGTTCAGACTATTCCATCAAATGTACTTGCACTTGCAATAATTTTTTGGGCTCCGGATCAATGGGAGGTGGGCAAAGTTTCCCCCGAGCCGGGTTGTGCACCCCTTCAGGGTCTTTGATGGCAAGGGGGGTCACCCCTCTTTTGTCTTGCCACCTCGCCTGGCATCGGGCTTTTTCTCACCCAGAATATACATGGCAAAAATTTATTAAGTACCTAGCATGATTTCAAGAATCAAAATTTTGGGCTTTTCATGAAGTGCATGGAATTGGAATGGGGAATATGGATAGAGAGCTTACTGGCAGTGACTCACTGCCTACTCACCCTTATACAATGGATTTTTTTAAATCACTTCTTGGCTTAGCCAATTCACAAGAAGCCAAACGGGTTATGGGTAAGCAAAAATATAATCACAATGAAGCTTCAGTATGAGTAAAATCCATTTCAGTGCCACAATATCAAAGGGAAATGATAGGGATTAATATTTAGCATGCATTCAATGTCTGGGACTCCTATTATCTACTTGGACTCATACATTCTCTCAAATAAGTGGATGGGATTCAACAAGAGGCTTAAATGGAGAGAATGAGAGCCAAGAATCGGTTACCTTGAGTCTTTTGGAGAAGAAGGCAGCCATTAATGCCACCTCAGTCCTTCATGAGAGCTCCACTTTGATCCCACATGCTCCATAGCTCCAAAATGGTTGTGCTCTGTGAAAAAAAGGTGTAGTCAAGGCAGGATGGCTCAAGACCTTCCCATGAAGAGTTCTTGCTGAAATTGAAGTTCTACTCCATAGCCATGGCTGCCCACAAGTGTATGCCTTCAAATCTTGCTTGTAATCTTCTTCCCGTGCTTCTTGATGACTGAAATCTTGAGCTAGGCTTGAAGAGGGACTCCCGAGGACCAAGAAAAGACCAAAATCTTCAAGATTTCTGAGCTTGATAAGGGGAGTCCAAGAGCTGAGGAAGATGCCTCTAATGTTGCCCAAGAAGGTTGCTAAGAGCCAGGAGTGAGGTCAGGAAGGAGAGGAGGGCTGGGGGGGCTGTCCACAGCAGGCCAAGAAGCAGCCCGTTTTTTGCACTGCAAATTTCAAGGCTGCTCCTAGGGCTACAGGCCAGGGTAGATCAAGCTTATTGCTGCTCTATATGCTACTCCAGCTGAAGGGAAGGCATTGGGATCAACCATTCTTGCTCGGGAAGAGGGGGGAAGCAAGATTTCTGAGGTTCTTAGGTTGGAGCTTCCATGGCAGCTTGGGGAAAGGAGGAGAGAGAAGGTCTTCTTGAAAAGTAACTGAGTTTTTGGCCTTCTCTAACTGTGCTGCCCTCCTTTTTGCCCAAAACCCTAAAAAAACTTGCATGAAAATTGTGATGACCTGTCAAATTTGTCTGCTCGGCTCCAGATTTGTCCATGGTTCTTGGGAAAGCTCCAAGAAAGGCTGCCATAGTCTTCAAGAGGGGTGTCAGCCTGCCTGAGTACTCCTGTGTACCTATGAAAGAGATGTAGCTGGAGTTTTCTAACTGTGGGAAAGTGTGAGAGCCCTATATCTATGGGAAAATAGAAGGATCAAGGACAAAGCTCTGATACCACTTGTAATGAAAGAGACCTAACTGTCCTAACTAAGGGGAAGGAGAGAGAGAAGGACTGCAGAAGAAGAGGGAGAGGAGAGAGAAAGGAAAGAAGAAGAGAGAGAAAGAGGAAGAAAGGAAGAAAAAGAGGAGGAAGAAGAAGAAGCCATGGAAGCTTGAGAAGGTGAAAAGAGAGTTTCTTGATAATTTTTTTCATGCCTCAAAATACTCTCTTACACCTTATATACCGTCAGTGTGACTAGTATGCTTCCATGCCATGTTCCCGTGATCCTCGTTCATTACACTACTAATCTAGCCTTGTATGCCGGTGTTACGTGAGCGGTGATCGAGAGCAAGCCTCTCTCACAACCCGATAACGAGACGTTAAGGAGTGCCGGTTGGGATAATTGACTTTGTTGGATACACAACACAACTTGAAAATTTCAAATATTTGATAAAACACCACAAAATAAGACTAAAAACAATGCCTCTTATAGCTCACAAAAAATTTAAAACCCGTATGTGGGTAGAGCATCACACAACCACACAATGGAAATACCAATAATTCGAAAGCAAACCAAGAGAAATATATTCTCGCACCTTAACAACCTTGAGCCGATGCTCGGCGCTTTGACACCCAAAAGCCCCAACTTCCAAATTGGCATGACAAGAGCTCACTCTAGCATGCGACCCTCCACTCTCCTCTCTCATAAAATACAATTGTAATCAAGGGGGAAGGCCCTTAACTCTTCAATCTCCTCTCCTTATATAGTTTTCTATCCACACTCACACACATTAGGCTTTTTGCTTTCAGCTTTTGGCTTTTGCTTTTCTACTACTTTTCACTATTTTCGTTTTTTCTGCTTTATGCCTGTTTGTAACTTGTTTGGATAATAACTTTGTCATGTGAACTCCGAATATAGTTGTTCGGGTACTCAAAACGATTGGAACACATCTGGTCGACAAGCATATATGGACAGAATTACGAAATTCGATAAAAAATGAGCAAAAATACTGATGTTTGTAAATTGTATCATTTTTCTCCATCTTTTATCTTGGATGACTTATTCCCTTCCTTGGCCTATTGTGCTTGTAATTGCACGCACTTTCACCATACATGTCCTCTTTTTCTTCAAGAAATACTTGTTGATGATGTAAAATGTACGACCTTTTCGTTGATCCTTGAGTCTTCAAAATATTCTCTGGATATGAACCTGTTTTTTTATGCAGTGTGCCCTAGCAAGAATATGCTATGAAATGAACACCGTGTCCATTCTTTCATGATTTGGAAAAATATGCAATGTTGAATCCATGATATGCAACCAATCAATCGATGCTACACGCAAAAATATGTATGCATTGAAGAACTCTGCCTAGCCTATCTAGATGTGATCGTGCGTCATGCAAAATGCAAACAAAATTCCTTGTTAATTTAAAATTCCTTATCCTCACCTCTCAACTCTCATAAAAAATATATGATATACTCCGCTCCACCCATCCAAAATCTCACGATCACTCTAGAATTTGATGGTCCTCAAGATGTTGACCAAATATGAACAACCCTTCTCACAATTGATGGCGTCCTTCACGACCCTCGAACTCACCCAACCACCTTACACTCTTAACCAGAGGTTCCTAACTTTGTGATGAACATCCCAAATGGTGCATGTAAGAAATGTGCGTGCTCAATGACAGGTGCTCTCTCATGTGCGCGTGCATCTAAAATTTATTGCATATAGCTGCAGTGGACCTCATGCTGTGCTAGTGCTCAACCATGGTGCAAAATGTGCATAATCCCAATCCATGGCATGGAAGTATTTGATAAGAACAGGAGACGACCCCCGAGTGCAGTGCATCAACAAGTGCAATGTGAAGTGCTCGTGAACCCATTATCCCCGTGATGTGCAAGAGTCTCGACAAGAAAATATATCTATCTCCTCAATGTTCAGTAGCTATTGACAAACACAAGCTTCATCCTGTTCAAAAAAATACCAAGCTCGACCAAGGCTATCAAGTTTCACACTCAACAAATCAAACAAAATGACCGAAGAAAATCCTAGGCTAAACAAACACAATAAATCCAACTACGAAATAACAAAACAAACTGTCACACAAACAACTTCATTCCCTTAATGAACATGTGCCCCAAATGAGCATGCCAAAGAGATACATGAGGTAGAGACCCCATAGACAAAGCATGATCAACTGTAGATCTAGTAACAACTAAGGGGCAGAGGCTGCTAGCCTTGGCACCTCTCACAAGCACAACCATGTAGAGTCTCCAAAAGATACATGATATCCTGCGCCATCAAGTTGTCCAACGGACATGAGACTACATGTCAATGTAGGTACATGACATACATTGTGCATAACAAAACTTCTATCAGAAGGATATTGCAACCTAACATCACCAATGCCAACAATATCAAGAGACCTGTCATCACCCAAGTGTAGAGAACCCGAAATAGAATGGTATGAATGAAACCACTCTTGGCAAGGTGTCACTTGAAAGGATGCACCTGAGTCCAAGAGCCAACACTGTACATACATAAAGTGTATCTTTGTCATCTGTGAAGCACTAGATGAAGCTTGTACAAGGATATAATCCCCATCAAAATCCTCGGGCTGCATAACATTGAGCTCTTCAATCTTAACACTCGACTTAGTAGGTACTATGCTACAATCAGAAGACTTATCTTACACTTTCTCTTTTCCCTTCTCTGTGCGCCTTTCAATGCATAGTTCATGACATTGTGGCCTTTCTTTCCACAATGATGACCTGTCAAATTGGCATTCCTACCATAGGATTTGGTGCGTGAATTTCCACAAGACTTGGACCGAGATTTTTGCAAATCCCATCCACAACCACTAT
This sequence comes from Lygodium microphyllum, assembly GCF_053477565.2. NCBI lineage: Eukaryota > Viridiplantae > Streptophyta > Polypodiopsida > Schizaeales > Lygodiaceae > Lygodium > Lygodium microphyllum. The sequence continues at coordinate 7,340,339 of NC_141145.1, forward strand.
CGCGATCATTCTTTTCATTTCTATCATTTCTATCTCTAATGGTCAAAGTATGAGACACACATGAGGTATCCAAAGTCTTACGATTTATTTCTTTCTACAGAAGAGAGCTCTCAACATTAGATAGCTTTAGAGTAGTGGTAGAAGCACATAAGGTAGTGCAGAATACATCCCAAGACTCATTAAGCGTTCCAAGAAAGAACAATAGAGTGATATCCTCTTTGAAATAAATGCCCTACGAACTGAAGTTCTTAAGAAGAGCATGAAATTAGTGTAGATGAGCTAACATGGTCACATTCTCTTTCATGCGGAGATCCATAAGCTATTTCAGCTAATACATTTGACTTGTAGGACTTTGCTTGGCACACCAATCCCTGCCAAACTTGGCTCTTCCAATAGGCATAATTCATACAATCAAGCTTATTGATGTTGAAGATAGCACTGTCAGTGGAAGAAGATGCCATATTGTAAGCTAAAACAGTGCAGATAGTTCAAAATTGCTTGCTGTAAACTATAGAAAGTGACAAAAAAACCACCAAAACCAAGGAAAAATGGCAAGAAACGAGTATCTAATGATGCTGCCCACCAAGTACCATCAAAAGTACATCAAACCAAGATGATTAAGCATGAAAAATACATCACAATAGTCTGGAGATATATGCTTGCTATAATAATTTGCAGTAGTGTACGATGAGAGCTGACTAAGTTACTATACAACATCGAAACTTCTATAACAACACGTATCGAATCATTCAAGAACATTATCAATCAACTTGCTGCCTGTTGGTAATGCCATTCCATGAAAGCAATTGGTAACACAACTTCTTGACACTGTAAAAAGGATTACTTATGATAATATTATTACCATATTATCTAACAAAGTTGGGAGCAATTTTGATCAAGCTTGGATATCTCTGATTGAATGTTCACAATGACATGAACGACGATGCATAAATCAAGAAACAACTATGATCTTACGAGAGGACATAGTAAAAAAAAATCAATCAAGCTTTACTTTCTCGAAGATATTCCTCTCCACGCTTTATACATAGGAGTCATCGTGGCGGTAACTTCTCTCATATCAAGTTTTTTAATAGACGTTATTCTTATTGTAATAGAAATTATCACAGTACAAATGATTTTCAGGTAAAATAATATGAGGAAGAATATGGTATTACTAATAAACAACATGTTTATCCACAGATTATTCTCCTTATGACTACTACAAAAAGAGTGATTATCAAACCCATCTATATTTCAAGAGGCGTTTTTATCTAGATCGTAATAGAGCATATGTTGCTACACATGACAACACTATTGAAGAAGCAAATTATGTGAGTTATTATATCTCTTTGGAAAGGATACTTCATGTTTGTGTGATGGATCTCTTTTTATTATTGATTCTAGTGCTACAGGATACATGACATATTAATCCCAATGGTTACATAATTATCATTCTATTCTTGTCAAGAAATTGGTTTATCTTGTTGATGACACAACCTGTCAAGTCAAAGTTATAGGTGATTTATATCTCGGTACTCTATCGTCAGCAAGAGTTCTGTGTGGAGTTTTACACATCCTAGATCTACAAAGGAATCTTATTTTAGTTGCAAGGCTTGTGGATCTTGGTCTCTTTGTTGGTTTTGACCATATCAAGTATGGCATTGAGAAAGATGGAAAACCATAGGTGCCGCTCCTCAAAATGGTAATCTTTTCGAGTTATCTTTAAATGAAGATATTACAAATGTTGTTACATCTCATGGTGATCTTAACAGTAAAATATAACATCATCGCTTTGTTCATTTTGATTTTTCTAATCTTGTCGATCTTTATCAACGTGACCTTGTTCAAGGTATGGAATTCAAAGCTCATTCTCACATGGGTATTTGTGAATATTGTGCACTTAGAAAGCATTTTCAAAAACTGTTTTCAATTTCTACAACAACTCATTCTAAAGATAATCTTATTCACACTAATATTTATTGACCTTTTTCTCCATCAAAATCTCAATATCAGTATTTCATTACTTTTATTGACGACTTTTCAAGACACACCACTGTTTTTCTCTTGAGACACAAATCAGATTCAGTTTTATTATCTTTTAAGAAATATAAAAAAGATGCCAAACTTCGTATTGGTCATCATATCAAGAAACTTCACAGTGATAATGATGGAGAATACTGATTTTGATTAATATTGTAATAATCAAGGTATTCATCATTAATATATGGTTCCCTGCTCTCCTCAATAGAATGGTGTTACTGAGCATAAAAACAGGACTATCCTCAATGTTGTGTGATGTATGCTCATTCATTCTAGCTTATCTAAATGTTTCTAGATTGAAGCGGTTTTAACAATAGTATTTGTCCAAAATCATCTTTCTCTTTCTCCTTGTAAAATAGTGATTACTACTTAGACAGGTGAAACTCCTTCTATTTCATATTTTTGAACCTTTGGATGTATTGCTTATATTTACGTACCCAAAGAGACTCATAGAAAACTCGATTCCATTGGATATTCAAAATTTCCAAGGGGGTACAAGTTTTATGATCCATCCTCCAAGAAGGTTATCATAAGTCATGATGCTATTTTCAATGAGAAACTTATGAGCAACACATGGTCTCATGAGGACATTGGGAGGACATGGTCATATGGTCATTAGAGGACGTTGATGAAAAGAAGTCATTACTCGTTGCTTTTCCTTTTCTATATGATGATGAACCTCCTACACAAGATAATATTGACTCTTCAAATCACAATTCATAACTTGTACCTATTATTGCTAATGATGACCATGGCATTGATCTCTATGTTGATCTTCCAATTGATAATCTCAACTTCCTTCAACAAGTAAAGAAGGTTTTATCTTTTGCATTTGATATGGTGGATCTTGCAGAAATGCACTCATGTCTTGGTATTCAAATTCGACGCTATAAAAAAAAGGGTGTTTTAATACTATGTCAAACAAAGTTCATTGACAATATTATTTAGAAGTTTGGTTTGGATTCTGAATATCCTACTAGTACTCCTTGTCTTATGAGCTCTACCAAAAACTCTCACTTTCGGCACTAGACAACATCTTAGTTCTCAATGCCTTAAATATTGGACTGTAGCCAAATGCTTTTTGAAGTATTTGAAAGGCACTAAAGATTTTGGGTTGGTATATCAACGCCAACAAAACTCTAATTCTATGTGCTCACTTCACCTTTTGGGTTATACAGATGTAGATTGGGCAAGCTCTCACTTATCTATGCATTTTATAAGTAGAATTTGTTTCTTTATCAATGGTTGTCATGTTTCTTACACTAGCAAGAAATAACATTGTGTTGTTGTTTCCACTACAAAGGCTGAATATGTAGGTGCATCTTTAGCGGTTCGAGAGTTAGTATGGCTTCAACAAGTTCTATCAGATATTGGCCATCGTCCTCGCTCCATCATACCATTTCAATGTGATAACCAAAGTGCCATTAGTCTTGCTAAAGACTATGCTCAACATAACAAGTCTAAGCATATTGCAATGCATTATCATTACGTTTGTATGAAGTAAAGAAAGGCATGATCATGATTGGACATTGTCCAAGTGATAAGATGATTGCATATATATTCACTAAAGGACTCAATGAAGTACGCTTTACTTTGCTAGACTTGGAACTTGGAGTTGTCTCAACTTCAATCTTTGGGAATTAATCTACTACGACATTGTAGTGCCATTGTACATACTCTTTGTAGGCACCATATACTTCACACATGCATATACATCTCAGAAGTCTTGGTCATCTTTGTAAATAAATATTCAATTTCACTTCACATGCACAGATTCACTTTACATACACAAAATAATCCTTCTTGATCATGGTTGTGAATTTGTATCTAGGAGTTGGGGTTTTTCCCTTGTGCTCCCCAAGGTTTTTCATCTGCAAAAACTGGAGACCTTTGTTTGAGCATATATATGTGTAGATTGTGATTAATATGAAATAGTCCTCGGGAGTCTACATGGTGTGTTTCTTCTCTCCCTTTCGAGTCTCTACATATCTTCTCTCTCTACATCTCAACAAAGACTACAATCATCATTATCATCTTTTATTGGAGTAGTGATCAAAAGCTTTTGATTGTAAAACTTACAAACAAAAATTTAAGTACATAAATGAAGGTTTCAAAACATTTTATTCATTTTGAAAGCCTTTGACTAGTTTCTTCCCTTTCTGCTTCGCCTCCGACTCAACTAATGGTAATCCATAGGTACATTTTTAGGGATAATTTTATTTTAATTTTAAAATATAATTTATAATTTATTTTCTATTTTAAATACTTTTGTTGTGTTAGAGGTCTCCCTCATACTTTAAAAGTATTTTTATAATTTTAGTCTCCCTTTGTATATGTGTGGATTAGAGACATCCCTCGCACTCTAGAAATAGGATATTAGGATTATTCATTTGTGTTATGTTGTATTAGAGGCTTGCACTTTCCTTCATAATACAAGCATACAATTTTCTTGGATTTTCTATTGCTAGTCCTCAAGACTTGCGTTTGCATTCCAATAGTAAGTGTAAGCTATAAAACATCCATTTTTATGTCTATTAAAGGTTTGTATCACATTCTACAAATGGATTTAAACTTTGTGGTATTGTATACTTGTGTTGCGTTGGAGGTGCTCACACTAACTCACAATACAAGCATAGAAACTACCTAGTCTTTGCTATTTGACATGTGCACTCACACTCCAATAGCGCATCTAGGTAATAAAAATATTATTGTTAAGAGTGTTAACACTTCAGCCACTCTTTGGAAAAGGATTTAAACTATGATGCTTGTACTTGTGTTCGTAAGAAACTAGTATTTCCAGTTACAATAAAAGTGTAAGAATCTTCTTGCATTCAAGTGATTTGTTCATTGTGTTTGTTAAAGAAGGAAATATGTGTTAGAGTAATCTATCATTTTTGTATATTAAAGGCTTATCTCACATTCTCGAAATAAAATTGCATTTTGGAATACGTGTATATTTGTCATTTTGGAGTCCTCATTGGTGTGAAAAATTCTCTAATACAATAGAATAATCAAACTTTACTAATACTTATGGTGGATTTTGTGATAGCCTTAAGCCAAAATTCATTCAGATTTGACTTGGCTAATCTTCCTACCATGATGTCCTCCATTAAGCCCTTGGGGATATAGCTAATCAGCTTAACATAAGTGAACGTAGCATGGAAGATTTGGGTGGTGACTCTAAAATCATTGTCCTAGATAGCACTAAAGAGCAACCAATGTCCATGCCTAGGACGAGCTCCACCAATTCTTGTTGTGTAACTTTGGCAAGCATGATCTCCCCTTTTTTCTATGATGCACACATTGTAGAGGCCTTAATATCTAGCATGAACTCCCAAATGAAAGCCATGGAGCCAAGCATTTGTGCAAGTCCACTCATGACCTTGATGTCTTCCAATGAGTCTACACTGACTTAATCAGCAATTTGGCTATATCATTGCCTGTTATGGCCTTGTCTATCTTGTTCAACAAGAAAAGTTTCTAATTCCCCATGTTCCATAGCACAAGTTGGAGGTTGCAGGCCTATTGTGGCTTCAAAGTAAAGAAGAATTTGTCATAGTTCGTCGTGTCTTTGATGGGTCTTACCTTTTGGGTGGAGCCATTTACATGGAAGAAATAACATAAGGTGAATATTCTCATGTCGAAGTGGTGGTAGTTGAACAAAAAATTCGATATTACATTAGCGAATCAAGATGTCCAAAAGGGGTAGGGGTAGTCTTAGACGACTCTCTTTAACTTCGTCAAAATTCAAGAGGAGCTTTGTTTATCACTTTTCTTAAATGAAACATTGAATTCACCAAGTCTCAAGATTTAAATTAACCATTCACGATACAAAAGATTTAGAAGTACAAGGCTAGCATAATGGGTACACTACATGCACCCGCTTTTGTCGTATTTCCAACATGTTTTGCATGTGGCTGTATATATGAGAGTTGTTACAACTAGAAATTCTCTAAGAATCTTGCTTGTTGTGCCTACATATTAAATGTTTATAGAAACGTTTTTAAGTGACAATGATAGGAACACAATAGGAAGAGTAACTAGGCAAAAGCAACATTGAAGGCCAGTGACATGAATCAAAATAACAATTGGGATGGGAACTTACTAGACAAATCTGAACATGAAGATAAAGTCAGTGACTTATAAACCTAGGGGTGCACCTATAAAAACTCATCTATATAATGTGCACTCAAAGGCTATTAAGAAATACTCTTTGTTTACATGATCTAAGGCCATAAACTAATCTTTCCCTGTTTTTTTTTTAAATTATTATTTGAAGAACCCCATTTTATAGATATAATCCTATAAATAAAATCAAACAAAATATCCTATCCTTTGAGCTTGTGTGTGGTATCTTACATGTTCTATAAGGTAGACTCCCCGGGCTTATAAACAGCAACAACTAGAATAGATAGGCCTTCCATATGCTTTGCATGCGTGTGTATCTCTCTCTCATATGTATCTTTCCTTCACTTACCTTTGCATGCCATTTAATCCTATCAAGTTTTGAGATATCATTATAATTACCCACATACACAAAACCCTTTATTATCATGTAGTTGTGCTATGGAAGGGTATATACATGCAATGGAGATATTGGAAACTTCTAGTTTCCCCTCCTATCATATGCCCCTTCACAACTTAGTTACCTTTTCAATCATCATGCATGTGTGCATCATAGAGCCGGTAGAAGCTTATTGTCTCTTTTTTTCCCCCTCTGCACGTTAGCCCCAAAATGCGTTTTCAATACTAAACATGTGCATGGCATTGAATTGAGGAACTTTTGTTGATTTTCCGATATGCATGCTCAGCCACATCATGGTTGCCTTATCATTGGCCATATTGCACATAGCATACAGTGTATCGAAGAAGGCGGGATAAGGAAACTTACATTGTTTTGAAGGAACGCAATAAACCATTTCCCAAAAGTAAAGAAAGACTTGAAGCATGCACATGCAAATTGAGCTCGTAGAAATGCATTGGAAGCTATTGAGTATAAGAATTCACACCACTTTGAGTTAAGGTAAGATTAGTATCAAAATTTGGCTCTCAAAAAATAGAAGCTAGAGCTATGCACATGTTTTTAAATTCAAGTCAACGAAGCATGAGCTAGAGCATCATGCAATGTGCCCCTCAATTTGTACAATGTGTTAGTCCTCACATGCTGTAGCCCTAGTATGCTACAAAATGAGAAAGCATCTCTAAGTTTTCTATAGATACTCCTAGCATATGCTACAGATCCTAAAGAAACGAAACGATGGACCATGACATGAAAAACAAGCCCTATGCTTCATAAGAATGCACCCCCTTGCATGATGTATACAGCCTTGAAGGAAACCGATGGCTACAACACTCGATTGGTTCTTGAACATTTTGATTTTGAGGAATATTCCTGTGGGGATGCATCAAGAGAAAATGAGATGGAGCGAGTGGGGTGGCAAAAGCATAAGCATGCAGGAGACCCTTTGAATCCTACCTTGCAAGTACTATTCGAGGACCATGCTCTATTCAAGTTTTCTATAATTGAGCACACTACACATCCTCTGAGAGCAAGCCCTCCATGTTCAAGAAAACCTTCGGTACGTAGGCTTATTGCGTTCGGTACGTATATGATGTCTTATCCTTTAACATTGTTGCATCCCGCGTATCCCACATGCAACGGCGCGTAATCCGGGCTTTGCTTATAAACTGTGCGGAGAGCGGCGCCTCCCATCTCATCTGTCCCCGGTGGGCTCTCCCTAACTTAACAAACAACGAACGGAACAAGCAACAACGAGAGGGAGGCGCTGTCTCTCGGCGGGGGGTAAGGCGCGGGGACAGCCTTGCCGCGGGGGGCTTGGGACGGCCCCCTGCTACCACCTCCACCACCCTAACTTAACAAACTTAACAAACAACGACCGGAACAAGCAACAAACCGCTACAAGAAAAGAAAGAAAATAAAAATAAATAAATAATAGAAACAGAAAAGAAGAAAAAATAAAATGACCCTACCCGCCCGGCACGGCCATCGATCCACCCACCGTCTTTTGCCCCCCCCGCTTTTTGCACTTTAGAATGCAGCGAAAAAGCTACCATTACCAAAACCCCGTACAGCTGCTTCATTCAAGCTTAAAAAGAGAGAGCCTTAACCTTAGCTAGCTGCATTATTATATTACATTTTGATATTATAATAAACAAGCAACCATGCATTCGAATGCTTGTTTGTGTATTTTTAAAAAATTATTCCGATATGTTCGTCCATATCATATTTCTGGAGGGCTATGTTGACACATACTTTGAAGATTATACCGATGAGGATGAGTATTTTGCCACAGACATACTGATATGTTAGATATTTTGAGTGGCCGAAGTCAGCGGCACTATTCATATATTTTGGTTTGCCTAGTGAGATTGATCGTATAGATATTCTAAGCTAGGTGAGCAAGGGCTCGTGCATGAAGGGCCCAAGGTTTTTTATGCTGAAACATGTGGCATTGTGTACAACTACTGAGTACATGCTTTTAGCATTGTTTTAGGGAATCTTTGCATCTTTGGAGGGAAAGACGGAATGGATTTCTTGAGAACACCTCCATGCATAATCCAGTGGGCATAAGCTCAATCGCCATAAGCATGGTGAATGATAACATAGAAAAGGATGGGAAATAACTTAACCCTCATTGAAATATGGTTCATTGGCAAATGATGCATGACTTGCAGAAGAATAAAGGGAAAGAGTAAAACATGTATTTTACGTCTACTTGTATGCTTTGTGGGAAAAAGAGGGATTTTCCTTGCATGCTTTCAAGAACCTAATTTAGGAGGGTGGCAGTGCAACATGCCTTTTGGATAAAGGAGGTTCTTCATGTAGAGGACTCGGGAAATGTTATTATGGGCAAGGGTGGCCAGTGCATCTCTCCTTCTACTTTCATTTTTGTGTATTCCCTAGACTATGTTAGAACTCACCTTGCTAAGGAGGGAGGCCAGGGGTGCAATGAAAGGAGGGGCATGCCAGCTCATTGGACTCTTGCTATTCTGCAAGATCACTCTGAAGTTTGATGGTTTACCAGGCCTTTATCGAGGTTTCAATAGTTCTTGTGTTGAAATCAATGTGTATACCATGGCAAATACTTTGGAATGTACCATTCTCTGGAGCTAGAGGTGCTTGGTGACAATCTTCATCTTCTGGAGTCGCTTCTAACTTTGATTGTGTTGAACATGATCACCGGACGATAGTATTCTTTAGTGTGGATCTATTGGGACTACAACTGTGGTGGTAATTCAGAAAGGACATCACCTTCATGACAATTCCGAAGGCGACTGTAGTGATGTGACAATTAATAAAGCTGTCTGGTCTAATCTATCTAGTGCGAATTCAAGTGTTGATGATATGTGTGCTAATTATCCTGATCAATCAACATGATCAGAGCTAAATCTAAAGAAGGGTGGCATGCAAATTGTTGGGTTACAACAACACAACCTGTTACAGGTTGGCATTTTGGCTTGTAAGGCATGTTTGTAAGAAAAAACATATGGAATTGCAATTATGCTTGGCATAGTGATCAACTTAAGACGAACAAGCCTTAAGAAGTCCTATCAAGTGGCTCTTTCTACACTCAATCATCTGAACCTCATGATAGCTTGTGGCCTACCTCAATGGTGATCCTCTTCGACTACAAGGTTGCCTTTTAGCTATACTCCACTGGATTTATAAAGACAATCGAGTAAAGACAACATCGTTGCAAGTCCTACTCTCTCCTCATGAAAAGTACAAAATCCTTATCATGAGAGCTAGCACCGCCATCATTGAACTCCTTTAGTGTAGTCTATGCTCCTCCCTACAACCATAAGGGGTTGAAAGCTCCTTGTTATCATAGCTATCATTCAACAATGGCATTTTATGATGATCAAGGAACCTTAGAAATAAATATGTGAAAACAAGAGAAGTGTATATCTACCCTAAGAGGAAAAGGAAGCTACACTTAATTTGCATGCATTGGAGAAGTAGAGAAATGATATTGATGTAGCCATCACTTTTCATCTTAATTTTGTTTATGTGTAGTTCAGTGCTTTACAACAGTAAAAAAAACAATGAAGGAAGTGGGCGAGTTCTATGAGTCATGTCAGAAAAAATGCTTGAAGTTTTGAAGTGACTTGATAAAGGTTAATGACAAGGGCTTAGTTTTGATCACTCTTGAATAATTTTATTCTCAAATGAAGTGAAGGGCTAAGCATAGTTTGGGGTTAGCATCATCGACTACTCCTAATCCATTGAAGTCCTTGGGTGAATCAAAGGGCTAACATCTAGGATATTCTCATATTAATTTGTGATTTGGATTCTAATCTCTTGTCAAGGATTGTAATCTGGGTTTTTCATAATATAGTGCATAATATTCAAAACATCTCTTCTTGTTTAACTAATTCTACCACTCTTCCTTGAATCTCTTAGTAGATACTCCACATCTTATTGGCCACCAGTGCATGTCCTTTCAATATCAATGTTGAATCCAATATGAGATGCCATGACAAGGTTGTAGAATGGGGACTGTATGAATCATGAAGCTGACAAGGACTTTAAGAGGAATGTAGTAGGGAGTGGATGAAGTCACTAGAAAAGTGTGTACATGTAGTTATGCATAAAGATTTGGATATGGATTGTAGGGTATGAGTAGTTCAGAAATTTATTGAGGTAGTAAAAATATAGTTACCGTATCTAGTCATAGATATGCGAGAATAGGAAATTACTGAACAAAAACCTAAGTAGATGGAGAATTTGGCAATGGAAGAGAGAATGTGAGTCTATTTAATGGATAGGACGTATGTAACCACCTCGAAGCTCTTGAAGAAAGGATGCAATAGTTTGATGTCCTAGAGGATTATAGGATTGAATGTTTAGAATGCACTGATGAAAGTGGTGTCGCGATGCTGCGCATCCACCATTGCGAACCTAAGGGTGGAGTTTTTCACCAGGAATTTGAAATCATTAGTCAACGTCATTAGGAATTTATTTTTTGTTGTGTGTGTTTTTTTATTTGCATTTTTGCATGAGGCATGAGCACATGTAGATAGGCTAGGCACATTTTCTTCAGTGCATTCATAAATGTTGTGTGGATCATCACTTGATTGGTTGCATAGCATGGATTCGATTTTGCATGTCCTCTTCAAATCATAAATGATTGAGCACGAAGTTCTATTTCAAAGCATATTTTCTTGCTAGGACACATTGTACAACATTAAAGCATGTATGCCGTGAAGGCCATGAGGATGCACCATTTGATGAGAAAGCCTTATGCTGTGCTGTATCAGATGCAAATGGGAAGTTTATTTTCAGTTCAGTGCCTTGTGGACAGTACAAGCTTGTGCCTTATTACAAGGGAGAAATTACAGTCTTTGATGTTTCACATGCTTCCATTGAAGTAGCTATTGGTCATGATAATGTTGTTATCATTGAGCCATTTCGAGTAACTGGGATCTCTATTGGTGGCCGAGTTGTAGACAATTAAGGTAGTGGTGTGAAGGTAGTGTAGATATTCGTAAACGATGCCCAAAAAGCCACAAATGATGTGAAAGGGTACTACAAACTTGATGAGGTCACATCAATTCACTACACAATCAAGGCTCAGAAGCCTCACTATAGATTTAGTACATTACATTGAGCCATTTCATGGTACTCCCGAATATTTCTTGCTACCAAATATTGTTGTAACCCAAGAACAACCTTGTCTTTTAATTGGCCAATGAACCTTTGCTTGCTTAAAAGAGACAAGTTCCATATCGAGCTTATGTCTGTTGATCATATGCGAGAGTATTTTGATTTTGTATCTTGTCTATATCTTTAATCAAAGAATTTTTTTTCTCAAACTAAAATTCTTATGGATAATTATTTTACATTGAGATCTCCCATCGCAAACCATCCCTGCGGTGAGTGACTTTCACGAATCCTCACACAAATTCCGTGCGAGAACGGGTTAGAGGAACAAGTTTAGGAGTTATGACGGATGTATGGTATAACTTGGGATGACTACAAGCATGCTCAAAAATATTGAAAAGAATGTAAATCTGCCCAAAAAGCTAAGCAGATATGATGGATGTATGGTATAACTTGGGATGACTACAAGCATGCTCAAAAATATTGAAAAGAATGTAAATATGCCCAAAAAGCTAAGATTTGTATGGAAAATCGTGATTTATCTATTGAACTATTTGAGCTTCCACTGCTAGTTGTTGAAGTGACATAGGATAATGCAAATACCGATACAAAGCCAGAGATAACTGATGATGGAGAGATTCTTTCTAAGGACGATTTTTTACTATCTAACACAAAGGTGGATGCTATACTTATGGACATATTGCCTATAATTATAGAATTAGACATAGTGTTGGAGGGTTGTGATTATGTAGAGGTTTTGATTCATGATACTGCTATGTTTTTGTTATACAGATTGATGCTCAGGATATAGATGCATTGATAGATGTAATGCTATAGGAGACTATTACAAATGCTATGGTTGATAATGTGGATCCATGGTCTATTGATGTGATTGGTAAAATTTCTAATGGGGATGTGATGATGGATCATATCGATGCTAATATGCAAGAGATGGATGATGCTATGAGAGTTGAAGGTATGAAAGAAATATATGCTTTAGATGAATACACCAATGCGCACATGGATGCTCCAACCATGCACAAACTTAAGGATATAGGATGTTACACTAATATTTTGGGTTACCCTTTGATCTCAGAGAATCTAATGAGTTCATGGGTATTAATCATGGAAGGCTATATGAATGAGGGATGTCATGCACTATCAATGCCTTATGATCTAGGTGGAATTAGAGATTGGAATTGTTATGTATTCTAGAATATACCAATGACTTGGCTATTTGATCCTAGTGGGAGGTTGCTTATTCAAAAAAAGAAGGTCATGATCATATTAGTGTTTGATCTAGGTGGCTACATAGTGTGGCACATCAGAGGGATATATAGGTTCGAAGAGGGTGGATGTCGTGATGTTGTGCATCCACTTATGAAAACCCTAGGAAAAAGGACATGAGCTAGATATTTTGTGTAGCCAAAGTCAAGGACACTATCCATATATTTTGTTTTGGCTAGTGAGATTGATTGTATAGATTATCTAAGTTAGATGAATAAGACCTCATGCATTGATGGCCCATTTTTTTAAATGGTGAAATGGATGGCATTGTACGACTAATGAGTACATGCTTTTAGCATTGTTTTTTAGTACCTTTACATCTTTGGAAGAATAGAAGGAATGGTTCATGATCACTATATATGAGGAAGGTGGCTTATGGCTTTCTTGAGAACACCTCCATACATGATCCAGTGGATGTAAGTTGTGTGGCCATAAGGGTGGTAAATGATAACATGGACAAGGATGGGAAAAAGCTCAACCTTCATTCAAATATGCTTGATTGGTGAATAATACTTGAATTCAAGGAGAAAAAGAAAGAGAAGGAGAAAAATAAGTATTTAATATATATTGCCATGCATTCTCATAAAGAAGGATCTTCATGTGGGGGAATGAGGGAATACTATTATGCAGAAGAGTAGCCAATGTGTCTTCCCTCTTATTTTTCCTTTTGTGTATTCCCTAGACTACATTAGAACTCACCTTGCTATAAGAAGGCCAATGCTATAAAGAAAGGAGGGGAGCATCAGTTCAATGGACTCTTGGTTGTCTATAAGAAGAGTCTAAAGTTTAACAACATACTGAAGTTTTACTAGGGTTTCAACAGTTCTTGTGTTGAAATCATTGTGTATACAACACTACAACTACAACACTACCTTCAAGCTATACTCCACTAGATTTATAAACTTGACTTCAAGGTGGCAACAAGCCGAGTCTCTCTCCATGCTTCTATGCTCAAGAAGACAATTGAGTAAAGACAACACTATTTCAAGTCCTACCCTCCCCTATTGAAAAGTGTAACAAGCGAGATACACACCGACTAACAAGCGGGATACACACCAACTAGGGTTTAGACACCCCGTCACACTGACCGGGGTATTTAAGGTGTAAGATTCCTAGATTAGGGCAACCAGTTACTATCAAGATCATACTCTTCACCTTTATCTCCATCTTCCATGGCTTCCTTCTTCCTTCTCTCCTCTTTTCTCTCTTTCTCTCTCCTCAGCTCTCCTTCTCTCTTCCCTCAGCCTCTTTCATTACAAGTGGTATCAGAGCTTTAGGCTTTGGTCCTTTTCCTCTTTCCCCTTTCACCCTTTTCAAATCCCAAAAACCCTAATTACTCAACTTACAAGTACAGGCATAGCAAGAAGAACTGCACTTAACTTCAGCTTTTTGGATCAAGTAGGAGCTATGGCTGGAGACTCAGACATATCTGGAGGTAAAATGGTTAAAATAGTAGGTCATCAGTTCTTTTCATGAAAATTTTAAGGGTTCCAGGCCAAGTTTAGAGTCCCAGGAGTTGGAAGAAAGCAAAACCTCAATTACTTTTTGCCTCATACCTCTTTCTCTCTCTTCTCCTGTAAGCTGCCATGGCTACCAGCCCAAAGAAACCCCAAGAAATCTGACCTGAGGGTGCTCCTGACATCATCCAGCCCTGAGACTTCTTCCCTGACCTCTCAAGCTCCTGATCAAGGGGTGGACTGGGGGGATTTGCTGTCCAGGAGGCCTACAAGACATCCCTGTAATTTTTGGTGCATTTTGCACTGGCTGTCCTGCTCCTCCCTAGCCCTCCTACCATTTCTCCTCTTGTTGCCCTCCCCTCCCTGCCACTCCAGGGCACTGTTCCAGTACTTTGGCCTTTCCCCTTTGGCACCTTTACTCCCGGGAATCAACTCCCATGGTGGATAGCAGTTGGGACTGTTTGAAACAGCTTTGGGCAGCCATGGATTCTCCTAACTGAAGCTTTCTCTAATCGGGAAAGCTCCACCCCATAACCCCTTCAGCTTGTGAAGGATTCCTCTTGCCCGGATGAAGCCATTGAGCTCTGCATGCATGGGAGCTTTGCAGGGCAGCCATGAAAGCTTCACTTGAAGCTTCCCATTCTTGATGCTCAAGCTCGGGGATAAGCTTGGGAGCCTTCTTCATCAGCAAGAGCACTCAAATGCTGAAGCACTCTTCCACAGATGTCCAACCAACAACCCGACTTGATCAATGGAGCAACCAGCATCATGATGATTCGGGCTTCAATGATCATCACAAGCATTAAAGAGGTATGCCACTCTAATATTAATCTCTCAATTTAGCCACTTACTGAGCTTAATCCATTGTTGGAGAGATTCAAGATTGCATACAAGCATCATACCTCTTCCTGAATTTCATTGTAATGGCTGACATTAACCCCTACTTTGTCTTATGATCTTGGATGAATATTAGCCATTGTAACTTGGGTAAGTAGCAGCCAGTGAGTCATTGGACTACTAAGGTAACCCTTACCACAACCTTCATTATTCCTTGCATCTCATGAAAAGGCCCAATGTCTTCTTTCCAATGCATATCATGTTGATTGCTAATTAAAAATTTCTGCCATGTATACTCTGACTAAGGAAAAAGGCCGATGCCAAGCGAGGTGGTAAGACAAAAGAGAGCTAACCCTCCCTTAACACTTAAGACCCTAAAGGGGAGCACAACCCGGCCCGAGGGAAACTTTGCCCACCTCCTAATGATCCGGAGCCCAATACTTGTTTGCAGTTCCAGGTACTTCCATAAGCCCCACTTCCCTGCCCCAATGATCTCTCTTGGATACCCCGCCACTTGAGGTACATGCAGTCAATGGAGATGTATGGTAGTGAATGTACTTATGCATGCATGGCAGAGTTGATGGGTATGCAATGATGCTCGAGATTATGTTCAGTATGCTCAAGATGCTATTGATATGGCAGATCAGGCCCCTTGATCTATGCTCTTCCCATGTAAGACATTGGCACTAAGGGACATGCAGTGTTTTTGGTCATAGTCCTGCAGGATTGTCACAAAGATCTCATTGCAGAATTTTTTTTCCTAAATCTAGGGGTGAACCCTATAACTCATATTGAAGAGGGCTTTGTACCCTCCGGTTTGAATAAAAAATCTCCCCAATTGGAGTTACAGCATGAAAGTTATGCCCATTTTTGTGCACTAGTGTCACTCTGGACAGGTTGCAGAGGCACTATAAAACCCCTATAAAAAATTCTGATCGTTTTCTATCATAAAGCTTAATAGCTCATCTTGAAAAGGCCATTTTCCCCTCCAACTTGAGCCCAAAATCTCATCAATCGGAGTTTTCTACTAAGATTTACACCCTTTTTACTCAGTAGGTCCTGTGGATTGCATCTAGATGGCTGCCCAAAAAGGCAAAAGCAAGGCCCAAGAGGAACTCCAGAGGGAGATTAAAGACTCCCAGGACTCCATGAATGAGGAGCCAATCTTAGCACAAGATTACCATGGTGATATACAGGAGGAAATGCTTGAAACGGACCCATATGCCCTTCTTAATCACACCCTTTGTCAACACGAGCTCCGTCATATGGAACGCTACAATGATATGGTCACCAATCACCGCCAGATGATGTCCAAGTTTGATGAAGCGATCGAGCACATGGCTATCTCAAAATCAAAGACCCAACAGACCTTGGAACAGCTCACTGATCTTGTTGCTCAATTAGCGATCGCTTCATCCCAAGAGAAGACCAATGACTCTAGACATGAATCTAGACGCCCTCCACATCAAGAACCGTCACATGGCCCATAGGGTATACTTGGCGCTAAGGGAATTTCCCCTTCCACTTATGAGATCGGGGAACCCTCTCATATGTATGATGAGCCCCTATTGAATTCCCATGTCCATCATGCCAGTAACATTCACTTGAGGCCTTCTCCCACCTTGGGTCGAATTTCACCTGCTCTACCTCGGAGCCCCCATGCACCATATATGAATCAGCCCCATCTAGGACTATATGGTACAAATGACCAGCCTGGCAATCATAGACATCATGGCTATAATGGACAACATGGGCTAAATGCACCACAAGAGCTGTGTGGATAGCAGGGCATGTATGGCCACCATGGGATGCATGGACAGCAAGGATTTCATGGTAGCATGGCCCCTATGATTTGCGTGACAAGGTCATTCTCACAAAGTACAATGGGCAATCCCCCTCACCATCTGACCTAGAAGAATGGACGTCCAAGTTGGAGTCCTACTTCAACATCTACCCCCGCACTGATGATTAGAAAATACTTTTTGCTTCTCTCCACTTGGAAGGTTTTGTCCACACTTGATGGCACTATATCAATCAGGAGAATCAACAGTTCATTGATTGGGAAGATTTTAAAATGCATATGGTCCAAGTTTTTGTGTCCCCTGTGGAAAAATAACGGTTGGCAAGATGATGGTACACTCTTGACCAACGTAACTCACTATACGTGGCTACACCAATCAGTTCATGAACTTGATCATGTATGTGGAAAGCATCAGTGACGATGCTAAATTGCACAAGTACATCTATGGTTTGGAACCAAGTCTATTGGCTGATGTCATGGCCCAAAAACCCACTACACTATTTGATGCAATCAAACTGGCTGAGAGATATGCAAGAAAGTACCATAAGAATGAGCATTTTCAACAAGGTGTTTGACCTCCTCGCATCCCTTCATGATCAGCCCCATATGGAGGTGGTTTTCAAGGCTCTTCTATGCCTAATAACAGCCCCAAAGTACCCACTTACCCCACCTTCCATGCTGAAAGAAAAATGGGCACTTTTGGGAGCATCTGGCTCTATTGCTGAAAATCGATATGCTGAAAATAAATAGTCCATTGCATCACCTTCCCATGGATCCAGTAATCAACGGTTCATCTTCCCAGATGTTGTCAAGGAACGGAAAGAAAAGGGCCTATGTTTTAAATGTGGAGATAAGTACACTGCTGATCATGCCTCCAAATGCTTGTACAAGACAGCTAGGGTCAAAGTTCATAGCATGTATGTCATGGAAGATTGACACAATCAGGAGGATGACCTGGCCATTGACCACACTGAGCCCATGGAGGATGTTGATCATGATCAGTTCTATGACCTAGAGGATGGGTTTCCCTTTGACCCGGGCGGTGCACCCTCACAGATACTTGATTTAACATCCCACCCACCTCCCACTTCCCTTTTCTCGATCTCCTTGGATGCTTGGACGGGTTCCCGTATGCCCAGTACCCTTCTCATTCAAGGCAGTATCAATGGGAAGCATGTTTTTATCATTGTGGATAGTGGAAGCACTCACATTTTTGTCCAGAAATCAATCATTGACCGATTGAAATGTATTCCTATGGCATTACACCACCCCTTGAAGGTCCAAGTAGCAAACGGAGAAGAAGAAATCAGCACACATGCATGTCTTGCAGTTCCCTTATGCTTGGCTGAAAATTATGTGGCACTGGTTGATTTGATTGGCCTAGATATGGGCCCCATTGATGTTGTCTTGGGCTGTGATTGGCTGAAACAATTGGGAAAATTTGCTATGGACTTCTCTAAGCTTTACATGGAGTTTATGATGCATGGATAGCCTATCTACCTAGAGGGAGTTCGAGATCATGCTGATTTTCAGCTCATTACAGCAAAGCAACTCAAACAGGAGTTTAAGAAATGCTCACAAATCTTTTTTTTGCAATTAAATAAGGACACTTCTCATCAGCCCTCCACAGTATCATATGACTCTGCCTTGCATGCCTTACTTGAGGAATACAATGACTTATTTTCGATGCCTACGTCCCTCCCTTCCAAGTGACAAGTGGACCACCCACTTGATCTAGAGCCCCATTCCAAGCCATTGAACAAACCCCCTATAGACTCTCCAAGTGTGAGCGTGAAGAGGTTGCAGAGAAAATCAAGGAGTTGTTGGAGATGGGTTTCATTGAACCGAGTTCTTTCCCCTATGCATCCCCTTTCCTCTTAGTCAAAAAGAAAGATGGCTCCTTTCACATGTGTATTGACTACAGAGATTTGAACAAAATTACAGTGAAGAACTGCTACCCCATCCCCCGATTTGATGATTTGATGGATGAGTTAAAAGGGGCATGCTTTTTCACTAAGATTGACTTGCGCTCTGGCTACCATGAGATTCGTATGCGAGCAGGAGATGAGGTCAAAACGGCCTTCAGGATTGCTGATCGTGGCCTTTACCACTTTCTTGTGATGCCTTTTGGATTGACTAACGCCCCTGCCACCTTTCAAAGCCTCATGAACAAAATCTTGCAGCCCTTTTTTGTTCAAGTTCGTGCTTGTCTTCTTTGATGACATCCTCATTTACAGCAAGTCATCTATAGAGCACTTCACACACATTCGGAGAGTGTTTGACATATTGAGAGAGCATTGACTCTTTGCTAAGGAGAGCAAATGTATATTCACGGAGACATCTGTGGAGTACTTGGGACACATTGTGAGCAAAAATGGTACACAGGCTGACTCCAAAAAGGTGCAATGTGTTAAGGATTGGCCCACTCCTTTCACCACCACCTCCTTGCATGGCTTCCTTGGTCTCTCTTCATTCTACATATGCTTCATTAAGCACTATGCCACCATTGAAGCACCTTTGACTGATCTCTTGAAAAAAGAGTCATTCTTTTGGGATGCCACTGCAGATCATAGCTTCAAACAGTTAAAGGATGCGCTTACTTCAGCCCCCATCCTTGTTTGCCATGACTTCTCTAAGCTCTTTTCCATTCATTGTGATGCCAGTGGGCCGGGGTATTGGTGCAGTATTTTTGCAAGAGCATGGTATGATTGCATTTGAAAGCCACAAGCTTGATGAGAAGGAGATGGAAATGAATGTATACGACCAAGAGATGTTGGCCATCCTCCATGCCATCAAGAAATGACACCACTATTTGTTTGGTAGTCGCTTCCAAGTGAAAAGCGATCACCGAGTCCTCCAATACTTCTTGACTCAGTCTACTTTGACTCCTAAGCAAAGGCGATGGGTGGCAACCTTACAGAACTATGACTTTGACATTTCACAGACTTGAAAAGGGATTCGAAATTTAATACGGAACGATCCATGCACCGGAATGAAGTGCAGTAAAAATGAAAAATGTGCGGGGGACAGAGTTTCATAGGCCTGTCATGTTAAAAAGCAGTTCCGATAGGGTTGGGAGGCGTTCACATGTAAAAAACACCAAAAAGACACTCAAAAATACATTTAAAAATTAATAATTAAAAATCCAGAAGTCAAAATAAGGGGGAGAAAAAAGAAAAAATGTAGGGAAAGGCGTGGTGGACATGGTTGTCAAGTCAAACTTGAATTCCGATGCAAACAAGGCAGGTTCACATGGAAAAATGTCAAAAAGACGCACGAAAAGGTCCCGAAAAACCGCAAAATTAATAATGGACAAACCGTGCGTTGAAATGACACGGAGTAAAAATAAAAAATGTCAGGGGGAAAGTGGTTGTTAGGGCTATGATGTCAGATCACTGTTCCAAAGTAAGAAAAGCGCATTCACATGGAAAACGGTCTAATTTGCGCAAAATGCTTCAAAAAGTAATAACTCGAGAACCGTGCATCGGAACAGGGGTAGGTAAAAAGGAAAATTGGACAGTTCAAAGGGATGAATAGGGCTATAAGTTTGGATTGGAATTTTGGGGAACATAGGGTGCGTTCACTTAGAAACACAACAAAATAAAGGAGAAAGGAAAATGAAGGAGGAACATCCCCAAGGGAGGGGGGACAGTGGACGGGTGGGTGGGGAAGGGACCCCAGGAGTGTAATAGAAATTCATGACATACATGCATGAGCAAAGTGAGGCATATGCAGGGTTGTATGTAAGGTAGACGCGCAGGGATGTGTCCCCACACTTAAAACCTTAACGGGTAGGGTTGACTAATCAACAGGGACCTAAAACCACATGACAGACCAACCGCTAACATCCCCACACTTAAAACATGAACATCACTGACAACAAAAAGTGTAGGGTTAGACAAACTTGGCCCATGTTGTCGAGAATGAAAGTTGACCGTCAATGACACGTCCACTGTCGTTGTCGACTGTAGGAGGTACCAAGGTATCTTCACAGCACACGTCCTTCGTGGCAGGGACCACACAGTAGCACCCATGGGGGTAGCTAGTGGATGAATCTCGTCGATTCGGTGTCGCTAATGAAGGAGAGTCACTCAGCTTACAACACTCAGATGGGATGAGAGAACAGTCACTCGCCCCATTACGAACATTACTCGATAAATAATGATTTAAACCCATATCTCACACCCGGTTTAGGAATTGACAAAGGAATGGTACAAAGGAGTATGCCAAGGTGCACAGTTGATGGTCCATCAGTGCGTCCAACCCGTCTGGCATAGTTGCAAGGAGGAAGGCAAGGGAGCCTTACAGTGCAGTGTATAGAACAGGGTGACGTGTTCTGTGATGATGGCAGAAACCCACCCCGTGGGTGCATTGGGAAAAGAGAACATGCCTTGCACCAAGGGTCGTAACATCCCTCAATCCTCACCTCACAGTAATCGATTGAAGAAACTCCAGTCACACTCAGCCCACCCTCTGTCTCATGCTCTGTTGAAAGATACAGAGGGCAGCCATGTCCTGAAACCCATTAATGTAATCCTCACGGTCACTTGTGCAAAGGTTGTATGCCTTGTGCGCATTTGATGGTGCAACTGTGCATCCCGCCTAGTGCCGGAATACGGTGTGAGAAGGAAGGCCAGAGAGCCTTATGGTGCAGTGCACAGAAACAAATTGTGCTTTGTGCATTGAGAGGCCCATCCCGTGTGTGCAACACTTCATTCACACTTCTCACCTCTCATTTGATTTAAAGGGAAAAGACTGGTCACTCGCCCCACCCTCTGTCTCACTCTCTCTTTGATAGTTACAGAGGGCAACCATCCTCACTTCCCCATCCGGTTAGGATGAAAGCTCGCGTCACTCAATTGTTTGTCGATGAAGATCACGTCGTCAGTTGTTGAAGAGGCGTACCCAAGGAGGTAGCCATCAGATCGAACGTTGTGTTACATAGGACATGGCGTCTACTAGAGGACTGTCAAACGCACTGCAGAAAGGCACATGACACTGCATACCAAGGGAGGCAGCTTTGGAATTGGATCCTGGGGATGTCAATTGATGAATCCACTTTCTAGACTGCTGGGTGTTGCCACCTTTTCCACAGCCAGCTTCTCGCCCAAGGGTGTTAACCACCTTTTCTTAGAACGAGGCCTGCTATGACAAGGAATTTCTTCCTTTTCTCCCATAACAATTTTTTTTTCTCGTCTTGTTTTTTTGTTTTGTTTTGTTTTTTTTTTCTTTTCTTTTTTCTTGTTTTCCCCTATTCCCGAGGGTGTCTCCACCTTTTCTCGAAGAATAGGTCGGCATGACAGGGACCGAAGTCCTTTTCTCCCATGACTGATTTGTATATATTTTTTTCTTTTGTTTTTCGAATTAAGCAAGGGAATGGTGGAAATACCATTTGTTAGAACCATCCTTGCCACTTCCGCTGGTGGAAAATAGAGGATAAGAGATTAGGGCTGGAAGGTGGGGCTGAGGGGACAGAGGGTTGTGTCCACCTCATCAGGAGTGGCTGAAGAATGGCTATCAGAAGTAGCATAAGAGTTACAGTGCCACGCCAACGGGGGAAAGGATCAGGTGATTGTGATTGTCAAGATTCCCAAGGAGGAAAGTACTTCTTCAGGCGATATCCATTGATTAAGAAGGGATCATCAGAGGCATCAACGACCTGCACTTGGATAGAGCCATTAGGGTTGACAACAAGTACCTTATATGGGCCCATCCACCGCTATTGGAGCTTGCCAAGAAACTTGCCAAATCATGAATCATAGGCTAGGACCAAATCACCTTCTTTGAACTCCTTGTGCTTGATGAAGCTGTCATAGTAAGCCTTACGTTGAGCTTGCGTGGCTTCCATGCACTGTAAAGCCATCTTGCAAGTTTTGTCCAAACATTCCAAGTGCAGGAGACGGCGTTGCAGTGAATCATCGTCCCCCAAATGCTCTTTAATAGCCACTCGCAAAGAGGGTAATTCGAGTTCAACAGGGAAAACAACTTCTGTACCATACACCAGCTGGAAGGGTGTCTGTCATGTAGCTGCTTTATGGGAGGTTCTGTACACCTAGAGGGCCTCTGTAAGTCAATCATCCCAATCACGACGATGTGCGGCAATTGTCCTTGTCAAGATCGAGTAGAGGATGTGATTGGTGACTTCGACTTGGCCGTTGGCTCTAGGGTAATAAGGAGTGGACTTG
Source organism: Lygodium microphyllum (assembly GCF_053477565.2). Taxonomy (NCBI): domain Eukaryota; kingdom Viridiplantae; phylum Streptophyta; class Polypodiopsida; order Schizaeales; family Lygodiaceae; genus Lygodium; species Lygodium microphyllum. The sequence continues at coordinate 7,363,571 of NC_141145.1, forward strand.
CAATTGCGGATCTTATACAGCTATGTCAACTCTTCATGACTTTATTAATGAAATGAGTGCCTCTGTCATTTACCAGCTCTAGCGGACTACCAAAACAGGTGATGATATTCTCGTACTTGAACAAGGCCATGCTATTACCATCGTCCCGTTTTAGAGCTTTGGCTTCACACCACTCAGTAACATAATCCCTACATACCAGGATGTATCTATTCTGTTTCCTTCTGGTGGGAGGATCGATTGGGCTGATGAAGTCGATGCCCCACTTCTCGAACGGCTTCAAAGGAAGGATAGGTTGCAATGGTATGGCACTTGTTTTGGTGGGTTTCCCCATTCGTTGACAAGCATCACATCTTTTACAGTAATCATATGCATCCTTGTAGAGGGTCGGCCACGAGTAACCTGCTAGTAGAGCTTTCATGGTTGTAGCTTCTCCTGCAAAGTGGCCCCCACACAGCTCGTCATGGCAAGCCTTCAAAACAATCCCAATCTCATCTCTTGCAACACATCTTCTGAACACTTCATCTTTGCCTTTCTTGTATAGTGCACCGCCTAACAAGGTGTAGGGGGCTGATTCTAACATAAGCTTCTTCCTTTCCCGACTAGAAATGCCAAGAGGGTACTGTTGGGTTGCCAACATATTGGCAATGTTTGCATACCAGGGGGTTACAGTTTCTACCAGGAATAGGGAAGCATCAGGGAGGACTGGATCATCCTGCTTCTCGTCTGCAGTCTGCGGGATACGCGACAAATGATCAGCCAAAACATGGGAATGACCAGGTTTGGTATTTACCTCAAAGTCGAACACCTAGAATAGAAGGAGCCATCTCATCAATCGTCCTTTCACGTTTGCTTTGTTCATCAAGAAGGACAGGGCCTCGTGATCCACATAAAATTTAAAGTGGGTAGACAGTAGGTAGTGGCAAAACTTCTCCAGTGCAAACACCATTGCCAAGCACTCAAGCTCTGTTAGTTCCATTCCCTATTAGTGACCTTTTGGCTTGCATAATATATCGGTTGATCTAATTTGGAGGGGCCCTTTTGACATAGGACAGCACCTAGCCCTTCAATTGATGCATCAGTGTGTACATGAAACTCCTTCGTCCAATCAGGAGGTAGCAGAATGGGTGCCTCAACCAGACACTGCTTTAGAGTGTTGAAGGCTTTGTCACATTCTTCCGTCCAAATAAACTCTGCATCTTTCCTCAAAAGCTTGTGCAAGGAGGTTGCTTTTGTTGCAAAATAAGCTATGAACCTTCTGTAGTAACCCACATGGCCTAGGAATCCCCTCAACTGTTTGAGGTTGTGGGTGCTGTCGGAGCTGCGATCTTCTCGATCTTTGCAAGGTCTGTTGATATCCCTTTTACAGAGACAATGTGGCCCAACAGAACTCTAGAAGAGACCCCAAAGATGCATTTGTTGGGGTTGAGGGAGATCCCATACTCCCGGCATCGGTCAAAGCGTTGTTCCAAATGTCCCTAGTGTTCACGGATCAAACTATAGACACAGAAGTCATCCAAATATACCTCAATAAAGTCGTGCAGATGATTTTGGAATGCAGCCATCATGACTCACTGGAAGGTAGCAGGGGCATTGCAGAGTCCAAACGGCATCACTCGGTAAGCGTAGGTCCCCCATTTTGTGGTGAAGGTTGTTTTTGGACTAATCTTCTTCTGCTATCTGCACTTGGTTGTATCCATTGAATCCATCCAGAAGGGAATAAAGCTCATGTCCTGCCACTGTGTCCAATAGTTGGTTTGTGAAAGGGATAGGAAAGTGATCCTTCTTGGTCTTGGAATTCAACTTGCGAAAATCCACACGTATACGAAGCTTGCCATTCTTCTTTGGTACAACCACGATGGGTGAAACCCATTCACTATTTGCCACTGGATAGATGAACTCGGCTTCCAGAAGCTTCAACAGCTCTGCTTTCACCAAGGTTGAATAATTTGGATTCATTCGCCTCTGTCGTTGTCGTATTGGCTTGGCATCAGGCTCCAAATCAATATGATGCTGACATATTGTCGAATCAATCCCCTTTAGGTCTTTGTAGGACCATGCAAACACGTCCAAATTCTCTTCCAACAAGTTGTACAAGGTTGACAACTCCTCTTCTGGTAGGCTACTACCCACCTTCAAGTGGCGTTCAATGCCATTTGCATCCACAAAGGTTAACTACCTTTCACCTTCTACTTCACGGATGAAGGTCCCACGGATTGCTTCTAGGTACAAATCTGACTCCTTCAAGGGAGTGGTGCCCTCTTCTGATGTCCCACTAGATCCAAAGTCTTCTTGCAGTAAGGACTTAGGCTGCCCCTTGAAATGGTGAAATGGGATCAGCGCTGTCTCGATTTTGGTTTGAATGTTAATTACCTTAGAGCTTGAGGACTCCTCTTCAGAGGATGCATCCAAGAATGTTACAAAACAGGGGCTCTCAGAATTCTGTTGTGGCCTTGGGACTGGTACTTGTTGACAAGGAGCATCATCATCATCCTTTCTTGACAAGTGTGGATGGGTGCGACAAGAACCACTGATAAAAGAAAGCTTGTTTTGCTTGATCCACTTCTTATATAGGCTATGCCTATAGAAAGATCCATTTACCAATCCAAAGGGTACCATTGCCATTCGGTCCCATAGCATGGAGTCTTCTACTTCTGAAGCTTTGGAACTTCCTCCTCATCTATACCTTCCGTGGGTGGAGTGATTTCTTCTATCTCTCTTTCAAAGTCTCATTCTTCATATTCATCATCATCCTCTTTAGACTCCGGCTCTGCCTCTGTAGGCGCTCTGTAAGAGAAGAACAGTTCCTTTGATTCACCTTCTGCCTCTATCTCTGGCTCTGCTATGGCCATGGAACAGGGAGAGAAGTACATCCATGCTTCTATCTCTCTCAGAAGTGATTTCGGAAATTGTTCCTGGTTCAGGCAAGAAGTATTCACCCATTGATAAGGACTTTGCATCTTGAGGAAGTTGGCTTACAGTACCTACTGTCAAGAACTGTGCCACTGTTTTCTTGGGAAGGATCTGTTTGACAACATCTTCGTCTGCTGATGTTCCCTCTATAGCCTCATTGGGGGAGTCAGAAGATAATTCCAAAGAGGTGGATCCATGTCCTTTTTGAGCACCATATAACTTCAGCACCACTTTATTAGGTCCTCTACCCAAGGTCAAGGTTCCTTTGAACCAATCCGTCCTTGCTCTGGCTTCAAAAAGCCATGGTCTGCCTAGTAACAGGGTGTAGGATGTACCATAAGAGTTTGGCTTCACCACTAGATAGGTTAGTCAATAATCTTTTCCAGCCACTATAGTCTTCACATATGGGAGAATGCCCAAAGGCTTGATTCTGCTCTGATCCGCTAGCTTGATGAGCCATTGAGTTGGTTGCACACCTTGTAAGCCTAGATCCTTCATTGTCACATCCATCATAATGTTCACTGATGAGCCACCATCAATCAGTACATTTGCAATAAAGCAGCCTTCTATCCACACACCAGTCTCTGGGGTACCAAGATCTAGGAAGGCGTTAGCCACATCCACTTCTTTTATAGGCTCTGGAGCTTTGTTGGATTTTGTTGCTGTTGAGGGAGCAATCCTTAATCCACGTCTTCTTGTCAGTATACTTTTGAACCTTTTTCGGCAACTAGGAGACAACACCAACAATTGTCAGAATGTGAGGTTTGGTTTAAAGGTATCTAGATCTCTGACCAGATCGTATTCCTTAATAGGATCCACTGACTTCTCTAACCGGTTAGGGAATGGGGCGACACCCATTTTCATTTTCCCTTTTCCTTCCAACAGGGGCATCATGGGGACTTCTTCTGCCACTTGTGACACTTCCTCCTCTTCTATCTCCCGGACTTCTGGTCTTGTCTCTGGAACTGTCTCTGAGACTCTCTATGGCATTGTAATGCTCTGTACGACACTGTAAGGATATGTTCTGTTATGTTCTTCTATTGGAAGATTGAACTTCACTATTATGGCAGGAAGATTATTTTCTTTTTGGACAGGTGGCTCCTTCTTCTTTGCATACGTGATGGCAGCAACTTCCAATTCCATTAAATTGGAGGTAGGCTCTTGGGCCTTGACCACTATCAGTAGCACTGTTTTTCACTAGGGCTGGGCTTGGACAGTCTTCTGCAGTGTGGCCTTCTCCTTTGCATCGACTACATAAGGGCTTGTAATCCACTGACCTTCTGGGATTTGGACAATTTGGTGAAATGTGTCCATTTTCTCTGCATCTGTAACACTCCACTTTTGATCTCTGCTGACAACAGCCAGACTGTCTTCCTCTGTAACTTTGGGATGGAAATCTTCTAGGTCTGAAATTAGGACCAAACTCCCTAGGCTTTGGTCCAATATCCTGTGTTGTCATTTTGGATTCCAGCAAGTTGAATCTTGCGTCTTCTTCCTTCCTTCTCCTATCATGCATCTCCTTCAACGAGCAAATATCCTTTGTATGGTTCTTCTGCAAACAGTAGGAACAGAAGGCTCTAGGAATGGTTGGTTTTTGTATATATTCAGTAAATGGCCTGCTTGATGACACTTACCACACCAAGTATTTGACTGCATTACATCTCTTCCTGCTCCTGCAACGTTGGATATGCTAGCGGTATTCACTTTTAGCATCTGTAGCTGCTCTGTAATCACATCCATCAACTCCTTTTTGATATTTGCAATTGAATTGGATAAATAATCCTTCAAGCTTTCTCCTCCTGAGGCACTGGCAATAGGGTTTTGAGGAGTCTCTGTAATCACTGCATAAATAGGTTGGGCTAGTGCAGAGGGGTCTCTGTTCTAATTCTGATTTAGAGCTCATGTTTGAACTGTTGGATGTTGGCTCCAGTTGGTAGGGTTACACTATTGCTGCTGATTCGGCATTGGGGAAATTGGTTGGGACCATTGTTGCTGTGGTTGAACCATCATTTGAGGCATTGATTGTGGCCACTATGGATTTGGTGCACTGTACTGTGATACTGGGGGCATCTGTCGGTAGGGGTAGGGGACAGTCCCTAGGATTGCATTTGGTGGGTACATCATTCCAGACATCAGAGGAGGTAGGACTCCTCGTCCTGGATTCATCGCCAATCTAGCTTCCACTTCATCGTACAGTCTTGCACCTTCTGTTGCAGCTTGCAGTGTGGCTGGTCTTTGCAGCTCCAAAAACTTATGGAATTATTCTTGTAATCCTCTCAGAAACACTCCCTTTTGAATGCCATCATCTAGATTATGGTTAGTCCATCTCTTCAGGATGGATTCCATTCGTGAGACATAAGCTTCTACTCTTTCTCCAGAGGACTGACTTGAATTCATAAATTCCTCTCGCACTTGCTCTTCAAAACCTTCACGCCTGAATTTAGTGAGGAAGGCCAACTTCAGGTCATCCCATGTGCCAAAAGTTCCTACTGCTTGTCTCTCATACCACTCAAATGCCGTTCCCTTGAAAGCGGTGGGGAATATTGCTAGCCAATGCTCAGGGGTTCTGCCATTGTTAGCTACACATGCTACCATAAACTCTGCTACATGAAGATCGGGGTCTTCATTGTACTCTCCCTTAAAAATTGGCAATGAGACTACATTTGCTGGCCTATCATCAATATTTCCAGGACGGATTTGGCTTGGAAGTGGAGTTCTCAGCTTTGATTTTTGCCTTCTCTCTTCTCATGTACCTTTGGACTCGTTCTAACGCTTGCCTCTTTATTGTGTCATTCATCAGGGGGTTGGTTCCACTATGTTATTAGTGCTCCATAGAGGGATAACAGAAGGCTTTAGTCTCTGGAGGACTCTCTTGCCAACATTCCTTCTACTTCTTCCTTTTCAACGTCTCTGAATTCTGCTTTCATGCCAGTGCACAGAGGAAGGTATTCGGTTTTGAAGGTGTCAAAATGCATATGTCTAAGCATTGTGCTGGTGCCATCATCATAGTAATGCCAGCTTATGATGGTTTCAACAGTGTATGTTATAAAGAACACTCTGTCTACCAACTTCCAGTGGGTTGCCAATTGGACAAACAAAAGATTGTCAGTGCACCAAGCATCCCGTGTATCTTGCTATTGAGCATCCACGAACAAATTCCAACTTTTTTCCTTCTTGTCTTTGTGAACCTCTATAGACCAAGACTCCTGAAGCTTCTTCAAAATCTCCCACTCGATGATGTTTGGAAACTTCTCAATGAATGCCAAATCTTCCATGGATGGTCATTCTCTCTGTTTCTGCTCTTCAGTTTGTTCCCAAACAGTTTGCTACCAAGATGCAAGTTTCTGCTGCTTCAATAGGAAGAGGAAATAGTCCACCACATAAAGCATGCATCATGATGGTGATGTGTTTCCGCCACTGTGGGGTGAACTTATTGTGGAAAGTGGCTGTGATTATGAGAAATTCCAACTCTTTAGTGGAAGAAGGAACTTTACAAACATCCATTGAATTTTCCTCTTCTTGGCAATGCCATTTCCTTCATTTTCAGCCTCTTCTGGTGCTTGTTGATGGCAAGTTTCCCCGATTGCGCACCAAAAACATGGAGCCCTAAGAGGAACACCAAGGAAAAGGGAATTCTCTTGCAAGAAAATCTATCTTGTAACTTCAACAAGCTTTTATTTCATTCCTTTGATCATCAAAACAAAGAAAACAACAATTCTTCATGTAGCATCATAGTAGATATCTCCCACGGATTTGATAGAATCAACCATATTCTCCAACATCCTCACAAAATCCATCAATAGAACAAAGAACACAAGGGAATACACCATCTTTGAATGGAAATACATCACATATTATTCATCTTCAATGTCTTCATAGTTCTCTCTCTCAATCTCTCATAGAATTGACTATCTCTGACTCTCTCTCTCTCTCTCTCCATCAATAGTACATCATATCCTCACTACAATCACTCGATAATAACTCACAAGAATCCTTCTTAGGTCGTGGATACACCTCCCAAAAGGTATGTCAGATGTGAAGGGGTACCAGAGACATCATAGTGTCCTGTGAGATTTGTCTTCTGTCACTGTCCTTCTGTAACCTTCTGTGAATCTTCTGTAAATCTTCAGTAATTACTTCTTCACTTCAATTAGCTTGGATAGAGCTTACATTCATCCTTTTCCTAAGACAAAAAAACTTCCCAAAACATCCACATATCCATCATAACACTCAACAGAAATAAACAGAACAGAACCACAGAACAACAGAAGTACAGAACCACAGAGCTATAGAAGCAAAGAAGCTACAAAACTTTACAGAAGATCAACAAAACCCATAAAAATCATAACAAAACCAATTCAATCTCTCATGAACCTTTTCACACATTCTCAATCATCTCTTAAAACATTCATTCAACCATCTCAACTACCAAAATAGAAACAAAACAAAACAAAACAGAAGAAAATCAAGCCTTACAGAACCATACAGAGAGAATTACAGAACTCTTCAGAACAACATATTTCATCAAAAACCAACATAAACCCTTTCAAACATACTAAAACCACTCCAAACACTTCAAAAAATCTTCAAACTCAAACAATCAACCACCAAAAACAACCATTCAGCAACAAAAACAACAAAAAATCAGCCCAAAAACCAATCATTTTCACACTCAACACAGAAATATCAAGATAAGCCAGAATGAATGGGCATACATCATATGGCATTTAGGATAGTCTTGTTTTTATATTCAATAATACCATTCTATTGAGGAGTGTAGGGAACCATATATTCATGATGAATACCCTGATTATTATAATAATCATCAAAATATTTTGAAATGTATTCTCCACCATTATCACTACAAAGTTTCTTAATGTGACAACCAATATGAAGTTCGACAACTTTTTGATATTGCTTAAAAGACAATAAGGCTTCTAATTTGTGTCACAAGAGAAAAACAATGGTGTATCTTGAAAAGTCATCAATAAAAGTCATGAAATATTGATCTTGAGATTTTGATGGAGAAAAAGATCCACACGTACTAGTGCAAATCAGATCAAGAAAATCTTTGGAATGAGTTATGGTGGAAATGGAAAAGGGTTTGTGAAAATGATTTCTAAGTGTACAATATTCACAAATACCCATGTGAGGATGAGCTTTGAATTCCATACCTTGAACAAGGTCACACCAATAAAGATCGACAACCTTGCACCCTCTCTTATGGGAAGTTAAAAAAATATTTTGCTAACTTGTTCTCAAAGCATGAAGATGATGAGCAAGAGCTTGATGTTGCAACCTCAAGAAGAAGATTGTTAAGCTATTTTGTATGAGAAAATGAGGTTGTTTTGCATCTCAAAATTAAATAATAAACGGATAAATTATTGAGAAACTTGGTAAGCCTTCCGTGATGATCATGCGCTCAAGGGGGTCAGCCATGAATATATGTATATATAATGTGAGTTCAAAATAAGGGGTTTTTAAAACATCACTTTTATACATTTTTTAGATATAGAAGGGTGTCATATAAAGGGATTACTTACAAATCAAATAAAAAAGGGTTGTGTTTTATTCAAGAAAAATTCACAGATTAGGATATTTATAAATAGGCCATGAATGCACGTTATATAGAGGATATATATATAGTGAACCCCCTGAGATCATGTGATGCAATGTTTCCATGGCACCATGAGACTCATATAAGCTGAGAATTTATGTATTAATCTTGCATTGTGTAAAATGGGTTTCTTTGTGAGTTCATGTTTGTTGTTGGCATTTGGCTTTGTGGAAGAGGTGCTTAGAGTGGTGCTACTTATCTTGTATATGGCCCTATAGGGGTTACCTCTTCTTTGGTATCTTTAAAGTCTTGTGTAATATCCCCACCCCGCATACGAATCCCCCCTCTATAGGAACCCCCTCTAAAAACAAATAAAAATTATTGAAATCCCCCCCCCCCCCCCCGGTGGTTGCGAAACAGGTGACGGGGGAGGAAGAAGGAGACGATGGCGACAAGAAGGATGACATGGAAGAAGAAGAAGTAGATGACATAGAGGAGAAAGACAATGACGACGTGGAGGAAGAAGGAGACGACACCAGGGAAGACATGCAAGATGACATGGAGTAGGAGTGGAAGATGACATTGATGAAGGAGAAGAAGGTGATGATGTCAAGGGGGAGGCCACATGGCCTACCAACCCTCCCCCTTGGGCATGTCGAGCCCTCGCGGTCACCTGGAGGGGCTAAGAAGCCCCGCCGCCATATGGACGATGACAAGTGGTGGGAAACACCACCTCCTCCCCACTTCCCCTTCGTTATAAACCCCCCCCCCCCCCAATGGAAAGAAAGAAGGGCCTCGATGCTAAATGGGACTACACAAAGAGAGAGAGAGAGAGAGAGACCTTCTAAAAGGTTTCTCCCTTTTCCCCTCCTTAGAGGGCGGCCACACATGCTTACCCTTTCCCTCGTATCTACAAGCTAGCCTCCCCCAATCATGATAGAAGAGAGTCACCCTAGCATGCCATCTCTCTGACGAGAGAGAGAGAGAGAGAGAGAGAGAGAGAGAGAGAGAGAGAGAGAGAGAGAGAGAGAGAGACTCATAAGCTAAAAGTATGGCCCCAAAATAAAGGGTGACATATACCAATGGTAATTCTGCATCCAACAATGGAGTCATTGATCAAGGCATTACTATTAATACAAATATAACATTGAGTATGGATAATTCATCTCTAAATACCCAGGTGCTAATTGCCATCTCCGCTATTCATTGAGACATAGGCATGGGCATGGATTCATTTAACAAGTAGCTTGAATTTATTTTTTGATAGTTAATGAACTCATAGGGGGATGGTAGGATAATTATTTTCATGTTAGGTTCTCGATAACCATAAATGACCTTGCATAGATTTATGCATATGGTGCATTGAGGTTTACACAAATTATTGTACCCAAATACAATCATGGCATCCTAGTGCTACACAACAAAATCATACATAGTATGAAAAGCATATAAGTTTACCTTGAGGGTTACGTGCATAGATAGTAGATGCATGGGAAAGATTATATGAAACATACATCAATGGTACATGAAATGATCTTTCATTAAAAGTCTTGTATCTATGCTATGAAGGTTTCACCTAAAATAACGGTTAAGGAGTTTACCTTGTGCTACCAAACCATGAGTTGATTACAACTCGCACAATAGTTCGGGAATTATTTAACATCGGAAGATAGTCTTGCATCATTACAAATTTGTCTCACATTCTTTGCCTTATGAGAAAGGAAGATAAAGTCAAGTTAAAATTTTACATAGTATCCCTATTTGATCCCAAGGGGGAGAGCAAATATGCAATGGAAAGGTTATCGCAAATTTTCTTGTAATGTTTGGGAAAGAATACCATTGTTTTTGTTGAATTGTTGTTTGAATGATTATTCCAAGTGTTTGTGATTGATGGTAAATTCATGGCGGGGGTCTATGATGACGAATTGCCATGGGGATAAAGGAATGTTTTCTTGGAAAATTATATAAGAGCTGACTACCTTGACTATGCTTGATTCTTAAATGATTTAATTAAGGGAAGGTTCTTTGCACGGGTGGATCACCTCCAAGATCGCACCGTGGATCAACCTGAAAAGGGCACCACTAGATTCATGACCCGAAGGTCGAGTGGTGAGAAGGCCAACCATGTGAATAATGTTTTCACTCCTAGGCAGCTTGCGGGTCAGGTGGAGCTCTAGACATCCCTTGCCAAGTCCAAAATGGAGTTGAGGACCTCTGTGGCCCCAAAGTCTATGTAACATTGGAAGATCCTATTCTAAATAAAGGATGGAAATTGTGGTGCCATGTGATTTGGACCAGTTACTTCTCCAGAAGGATATGTAAATTCTCCTGTATGGGGAGGGGGCAAAGATTAACTTGAAGATAAATTAAGGAACTTGTTTGCCAAGATGATTGGTTGCTCTATATTTGTTTCTCTACTATAAATTATGAAAACAAACCCTATTTCTTAAAAGGATTAATTAAGGAACATGGATTTAAATGTCACACATAAATGCGTTAGGACATAATTAAATAAGTAAAGAATGCCTATTGAGGGAAGCGGGTGGACAGAACCCTCGTGATGGGGTCCATTCTACAATAGGGTGGTCTGAGAGAACTGGGAGGCTTCTCACCAAGTTTTACCGACATTCGATCCTTAGGAATTGTTAGGTTAGAACCCCAATTCATGCTGTTTTAGGGGACCGGAATGGGACTATGCCCTACCAGAAGAGAGATTGAGTGGCGCATTCCTCTTGTTTCCGATTCTCTTTGAACCAAGTGTGGCATGGGTCTGCTTCGACTTAGTATCTCTACATAAACTAGGATGTTCATGACCACCTAACACTAGAATGTTGTCAGGAGACCTTGACCATTAGGGACTGAAATATCAAGTCAATCCCATTGGGTTCGTCGGCCACCATGAACGTTCTGTTGTGAGGCAGACTCAAGAAACCCTAGGTGACAAACCCCGTAAAATTCCATGGGAGTGCCGGGCAGCATCGCTTAGATTCGCTAAAAATGTGCCTTAGGCGGGCACGTCACATCTTGCTAGGGCTTTTGTGAGGGCTTGTGGGCTCTTGGTCTACCAGAAATTGTTATCATTTGATGTTGCTTTGGATGGTCTTATGGAGCTCAATTTCATGTTCTCTATTCTCAACTCAATAGAAGTCATTTTGGTGGATTGTGTGCAAATTATTTAGTTTTATAATCAGCGTTTGTGTTTATTTCAATGATAGAAATGTGATTGGCTTGTGGTGAGGTCAAACCTCTTACTTATGGAGGTAACACAATTGGTCTATGGGCTCATATACTTGTGATTAGTTATTGCAAGAAGTTGTGATGAAGCGTGCCATATTTCTTGTGATTTGTTTATGATATTTTGGGGCTTTCTAATCCCTAAGGGTGTCTCCCCCACACAAGATGCACCTATTGTATACTAGGAATTTTCTTATCATTCTATTAAGGATATATATCATATGCTTGTGTCCTACACAATAACCCTTGAAGAGTGATAAAAATGATACCCTTAAATAGAAGAAAGATTGTTTGTTTTCCTTTGTCTTGCCTAGTGTGAGTTGTTTTAGACATTGAATCTCATGATATCTCATCCCTTGCTACTGGTATTCAAGGGTAATGCCATTGTTCCATCTTGATTGGTGGCTGGGTGGGTGATTAGGCAAAGTTAGTGGTTGTAAGTGTGGTATTGGTACCCTTTTCCCATTATGCTACTATCTTATATGAATGAGTTTGGTCTTAAAATATTGAAAGAGGGATGGAGATAAGTGACAACACAATAGGAGCAAGAGTTCAATTACAAAATAGTAATGAACACTCTATTTATGAAGATGATGTGCCTTTATAAAGGCATTACAACTAGTGGTTTTGGAAGGTGCATTTAGTATCTCCAATCACACCTAAATAGTTTTCCCTAGTTAAATGTAGTAGGTGAAAAGTGAGTTCCTATCTACACTTGTTATAGAGAGACTCTCCCTTTATTCATACATAAAAAGTATAGAATAGAACATAATTGTTCCTAATAGCTATGGCCCATCTACAATCCCCTCAGTACATATCATGTGTTTGGATTTAAACCCCCTCTCCCCCGCAATTTAAACTCATGATGTAGAAAACTTTATGCATGACCATCTTTTGCAATAGCTCGGTTACCACATTACTTGCAAGGAACATTTGTGCCTCAGAGATGTAAATGGTTTAGTAGACTTGTGCTTCTAGATAATATAATTTTAGCCAAGGCTTATATATGTAAAGTTACAAGGTGTTTATAATTATGATTTACGAGATTTAAAAAATAGATTCCACACTTTCTCAAGTACTCCTTCATATGTAGAAATATCAAAAGGAGCCTTCTTTCTCTCTTTTTATTAAAATTCATTAAAAGGCCTTTGTGGCGGGCCCTAACTTTGGCATACAATAGGAAATTTCAAAAGTTTGTTATGGGGGTTGGTTTAGTGAATCAACAAACTAAGTACCCCAACAAACCAACCACTTCTTGGTTGTTAGTAAATAACTAATGTATTTAAGCATGGATTAGCTAAAGAAGGGAGTGAGGGAAAGGTGAGAGTTGAAGCTCTATTTGAAGTATCTTTCTTTTTCCAGTAATTGATCTTTTCCCTTTCTAAGCCAATATAATGTGTGTTGTCAAGAGCTTGTTGGATAGTAATTTTATACATAGTTATTGGTGGAGACAATAGGCATCACTCATCATGTTTGGTAATTTGAGAGATGAAATTATGATTTCTTATGAATTTTCCTTTGTACAAACTTCTAGTCTAGATTCCCTTTTGCAATCTTACAGTGTAGCATTGCAGAAACTATCTACAACCAACCAACAAATTTCTACTAATCAAGCCATTCTATCTTTGTTAGCCAATCAAGATACCACCACCACCACCACCACCACCACCTCCACCTCCTCCTCCTCCTCCTCCTCCTCCTCCTCCTCCTCCTCCTCCTCCTCCTCCTCCTCCTCCTCCTCCTCCTCTTCTTCTTCAAACCAATATAGGAAGGTTCACCTAGAATCTTTTTCTGTTCGACAAGTTGTAGACATATTATCTTGGTTAGATCCCTTAAAAAAGGTTGCAGATTATTATCAATGCTGGCAAGAATGAGAAAATTTCAATGAGGTACAATTTTTTTTGAAGAAATTGCATCCACATGGTATATTAAACAACTTGATGAGGTAAAACATAATTGGAATTCTTTCAAGGTAGCTATAGGATGAGATTTTCTCATGACATGTAGCAAAAAGAGCTCTCCAACAGCTTAATGAGTGTGAACAAAAGGAGCATGAAACAATTTCTCAACTTGTTGTGCATTTGAAGAAAATTGTGATGAGATTTGATATAAAAATTATAGAGAACATGAAGTTATTTATTTAATGGCCTAGACTAAGACATTATCTTCGTAGAGGGTTAAGTTCAAGGTCTTAAGACTTTTGTAGATGATATTTAGATTGCTCAAAGAATTGAAGGAAACCTTCTCAATGAAGAAGGAAGAAAATATTTTCAATAAGAAGAAAAAAATATAGAGCCAACCTTGATGGTCATTAATCTCCAAAATGCTCAAAGACGATTATTTGCTAAAGATACCCATGGATAGAAAAAGTGTTTCAATTGTAATGTGTGTGATCACATATCCAAGAACTGTTGGAAGCCACAAAGACCAAGAAATGTAATAAAGAAAGTACCTACAATATGTTTAACTTGAAGAGATTTCATTATCAAAAAAAATCCTAAGTGAATGGATGCAAGAAGCAAACCATTGGTACATTCAAGCCTCAACATGAAGTTCTCAAAAGTGAATTGTAAGCACAATTAGTGTGAAAATTAATGGTTTGAATGTAGAAGTATTGTTGAATTCTTGATGTTCTTTTTCTTTTATTAGTTCTAATTTAGCAAGCACAATCAAAGTTTATTGATAGCATGTTCAAGAAATTTCAATAACTTTTGGTGACAATAAACATGTTTATCATGCATTTGAAGTTTATAATTTTTGGCAATAAACATGTTTATAATACATTTGAAGTTCTCCATGTCCCCTTTGGAGTAAAAGTGGGATTTTTTCAACATCCCTATTATATCATTCTGTGTGTTGTGTTTTCAATGACTTTGGGATCTGATTGGCTCATCAGGAGGTGCCCATTTGAAATTTAAGATATATGACATTGGATATTCCAATAGGATTGAAACTTCATTTCTTGCAGTTGGGTACTTGGGACCATTTTCAAAATTTACAAACTAATGAGTTAGCAAGGATGGTACTACAAGAACAACAACAACAACAAATTATAGAGGATTTGCTAAAGCAATTTGGAAAAAAAGATTCATAATAAATGAGTTTTTTCAATTATATCGGTTGATGTAAAACATGAGATGAAAATGGGAGATCACAAACCCATTAAAGTTGCAAAAAGATGTTCCCCAACGAAAAATCAAATAATAAATAAAGTAGTTAATGACATGCTACAAAAGGGAATTATTCAACACTCCAACAGTCCTTGGGCATCCAAACCTCATCTAGTAAATAAGGACAATGGAAAATATAGGTTTTTTGTAGATCTTTTGCATTTAAATAATATCACTACACATAATATTTTTCCAATGCTTTGCGGACTTAGACAACAACGACACTTATCAAATTTCCACATACATTCTCAATGTTGCTTGAGCACGAGATGTCTTTCTAGTTATAGAAAAGGCTTTCCAACTAGTTTGGTGGATTTAGTGTAGGTTAAAGAATGTGTTCTATGGGTTGAAGTAAGTACAAGATTGGAGAGTACCTTCTCAACATTGGCTTTTATGTTTCTGATGCTAATCACTCACTTTATGTGAGAAAAGGAGATATAGGCTTGGTCATCACGGTCATCTATGTGGATAACTTGATTATTACATGTAACAATGACAATGGGATTGCTGAAGTTAAGGAACTTTTGAAGAGGAAGTTTGAGATGAAAGATTTGGGTGAGCTAAGGTACTTTCTTGTTATTGAGGTGATCATATATGATGATGGTATATGGCTATTCGAAAGGCAATATGGCTTGGATATATTATCCAAGTATGGTATGGCAACATGTGCTTAAGCCTTTTTTGGTGCCATTGTAGCAAAATGTGTAGTTGAGTATTGATGTTGGGGATAAGATAGAAGATCCTACTATGTTCAAGAGGATAGTAGGGAGTTTGATTTATATGACTATCACAAGGCTAGAATTGAGTTATGATATTGGCCTTATAGTCAATTTATGCAAATACCTAGAAAGACTCATTTGAATGCAAGTAGATATAGATTGAGGTATGTGAAGTCCACTTTATATTATGGAAGTTTTGACAATGTAGGTAAGGATATACATGTGTTGGGATACGTAAATTCAAATTGGGTTCATCGCATACTTGACAGAAGATCTACCATCACATTCATGTTTTCCTTTGGTAGTTCAAATTGGGTTGGTTGCATACTTGACAAAAGATCTACCATCACATTCATGTTTTCCTTTGGTAGTGCAATGGTTACATAGAGCAGAAAAAGACAACCTGTAGTTGCTTTATCAAGTACATACGCTAAGTATAGAGGTGCTACTATTGTAACTTGGAGGTGGTATGGTTGCAAAAGTTATTGGCTGATTTGGATTTGCAGGGAGATGGTCGAGTTGTCATTCATTATGATAACATGAGCAACATATAGCTAGCTAGGAACCCAATGTTCCATGATAGAACAAGACACATTGATGTGCATTACCACCTTATGAGAGAGAAGATACTTGTAGGAGAGATTGACTTGGTCATGTTGGATTAGATAGATGACATTCTCACAAAATCATTAGGTGTAGAGAAGTTTCAAAAATTTCAAATCTTACTTGGAGTTGTAGAGATATAGTTGAGCTTGACGGGGAGTGTTGAGATGGCAAGCTCAACATGTGTAAACATTGATGATGCACCTCTTGATTAGATGGGTCTACACATCTACACTTAGCATTTTGGTGGTCATTATGGTCCTCATATGGCCACTTCCTTATTACTTATTATATTTATTTTGCTACACCTACCTACAATTGGCATAGTTATAGTGACAATCGATTAGTATAGTCAGTTGTGCATTGTTTGACTTAGTTGGCCACTTTCCTTTATGTTATATCTTATCTATACTTTGTGTACATTGTATTGTGGATGGAATAAGAAGAAAAATCTAGCAAGAAAAATGTATTTTCCTCCATCTCTCTTCTTATGTTCTTGAGTGAGTTTCCTCTTGTGTGTATGGTACATGTTTTGTGCAGCAACTCAATCAAGTCCCCCCACCATGTGATTCTTGACATGGCTATATGAATGAGGGATGTCATGCACGATAAGTACCTTATGATATAGGTGGATATTAAAATTGATATGCGTGCTCGAAGATACTCATGACTTGGGTGTTTGACTCTAGTTGGAGGTCGCTTATGCACAGTTTTGGTTGGGTAGGTTATGATCATATTGGTCTTTGATCCGCATGACGATATAGCATGGCACATCAAGGGGATATGTAGGTTTGGAAAGGTTGGATCTCACGATGCTATGCATCCACTTGTGAAAAACATAGGAAGAAATCTAAAGCTTTCTACTCATGATACTTTGAGCTGGAGGTATAGAAGGAACCCTTAGATGTTCTTGTTGGAGTTGTTTCCATGCATCAGTGTGATCTAATGTAATATGAGAAGGAAGCTATGTTTATCACTGACTTGTTATACATTGTCAAAAATTATTCTTGATGAGTTGATATGAGTTTGAGTAAAGTTGGGTAGAGTTGAGGGATAATTGCCATGCGTCTTCATTTGTGTTTGAGTTTTGAGTTCAAAGGTATTGTATTTCAATTTGAGTTTGCTTGTTTTAAAAGTGTTTGAAACTTGGTGGTTCCATATCTTCTCTCTTTCTTTCATCTTTGACTTAATGTACCTTCTTCACAATACCTTGCATCTTTGGGTTCCTCACGTGCAACTATGTGTGATATTTTGGTAAACCCTACATGAACAGTTGGAGTGAAGGTTTAGTTATGGCAGGTTCTATAGATGCAAATATGTTTTCTTTACAAGATGTGCAACATGTATTAGGTTACAATTTGTAGATACTTGAGCTTGGATATGGAGATTTGGATTTTGTAAGGAATCTTTTGGATTCATGCAAGAGGGTGGTTGAATTGTACAAGAAACAATATGTAAAGTTATAAGAGGGTGCAAAAAGAATACTGGAGCAAGATGAAATAAGGATGGAGGAAGAGGATGGTAAAAGGATAGAGGACGCATGATAGGATTTTCCTCAGACTACACTACTTATTACCGACGTTGAGATTAGCCATACAAAGGCCTATGCTAAGATTACTGAGGTTGTGATTAGCCATACAATGGGTGCCTTGAAACGCATGAAGTTGATAAGACAAAAATTGCATGTGCGCACTTGTGAGTGCTTATGAGGCATATGATGCTCATGTATTACTTGATGTAGTGAATCAAAGAGAGATTAAAGAATTGATGCATACACATGATACGCAAGACACACTTGTAGTCCATGAGAAGGTTCAAGAGCTAGAGGATATGCATACATGGAATGATGAATGTGATGCTACAAAGTTTGAGATGTTTCATATGATTTGACATATGAAAGTACGATCTCTTTTTATGCCTTGGCAGGAAATCGAAAACACGTTGAATGTCTTGATGCCTTTAGTGATGCTTTGGTTGATTTGGATATGGAAAGTGAGAGTCAACAAGAGCGGCTTTTAGTTCCATAGATTAAAGGTGAACAAGAATATTCTTTGTAGATGGGCATATCGCAAGCATCTATATGGAGGTCAAAAGTCCCAAGTGTATGAAACCCACACAAGTCCTAAGGATTCAAGAGGGGGTGCTTGGTGTGGGACTCTAGATGTAAATATGTCTATTTTTCCAACCTATGATACAACTAGACACTTGATTATGTGCATGTTTGGAGAGGAGTTGGATATATGGGTGTTTGACCCAAGTGGTTGCATAGGTGGCATATTCGAAGGATGTGAAAATTCGAATGGGGTGGATACCATGTGGATTATCATCCTCCATGTGAAACCTCCAAATGCATCATATGTTGGGTCAATTACAAGATAATGGAAATATCACGATAATTACACTAGAAACATCCTGGTGTTTAATGATAACGATAGACATTTAGATCTAATTAATTCTTAGTAAAACCTTAGCTTTATAGGCTAAAGCCATTGTAGCATTTAGGAGGCTATTTTTGGGAACACAAAGAGAATAGATGCATGTAGTAGCAGAAAAGAAAGGGGAAAGTTAAGGCTCATATTGCACGTGAAAAAAGCAATGTTAGAGAGAAAGAGAGCTTTATGGAAAGAAGTGCTGATTAAGATAGTCAAAGGGAGAGCGACTAATCGTATAAGCAATGAAGTGGTCATGTTTTATGTTTAAAGATGATACTCATCATCAATTTGAGGAAACTCGGATTGCTATTACAGTTGCATATGGTGGATTTAGAAGAAGCCCTGATGTATGAAGCACTAAATGGGGATAATACTATAATTGGATGATGGAATCAACGGCCATGGAAGAAGAATGAATCCACCATCCCCAACAATATACTTGGGGAATGTAAGACTATGATAATCAAAGAGAGTGCCTATCAATCTTTGTCGGCCTTGGTAGTGGTAATAAAACCCAAAGTTTTTCAAAAGCTTGCAGACATTAGTAAAACATGGACACCCAACATTAACATAAAGGAATTTCATGTTGATGTCACATATGCCTTGAATTATCATGATGTTCATGTAGTAGCGATGAAACCAAAGGCTCATTTGGAGGAAAAATCATATTAATATGAGTGCAATCTAGGGCCCCCTAGCAATCGGAGAGGCCTCGGTGAGATCTAGATCCATCCTTAACTTTGTAGAGTGGAAGGCCACTAAATGGAGTGGGTCCCACACTACATGTTGGCATCCACCACCTCTTGGAAGAATGTGGAGCAAGTGTAGCCAAATGTGCTGGCTATGTGATCATGGATGTTGTTATAAGTAAGCAATATCACAACAATGGTAACTTTCTTCTCAACTAATAATATGTGTCTAGGCATGCCTCGAAAGCAGACATGTATCTCTCCTTGTTCTTCCAAGAGGTGGTGGATGGATGGAGGGCCACAACTTAATGTACCTTGGTGGGATATCTTCATTGTACCTAATGGAAAATGGGGACCACCTTTGAACGAATTGGAGTGAATGCACACCAAAGCAAAGAAAGGTACTCCAACCACAAATGAAGAGCTCTGAAGAGTCTCCCAAGTATTCAATAGTTGATAAATAGCTATTTTAATGAGGAAAGCCACCATAGTTGGGCTCTTATTTTTCTATGACATGCCTCAACATCACCCAATAAGGAGGATTGAGACCAATGGAGTTGATAACTTCTCATTTCCTACATGATTTGTATATTAAAACAATAAAAAGACAAGACTCTCACTTGACTGTAATAAAGCAAATAGACAATTAAGATGATGAATGTGATCAAACCAAGCTTCAAATACATGATTGTAGTAAGGAACAGTGTAATAACTTAAACCCCAGCATCTATGAGAAATTTATATGCAAAAATTTCAACTAGAAAATTATATAGAGATTCCCCTAGGGGGATCACCTTATAAAAGCCTTCTATATCACCTGTGTCCAAAGGACAATTTAAAATTTTATTTTTTAAATTTTTGTATCATTTTATATACCCCTTTTGTGAATTTCAAAGGCAATAGTTATATCTTCTCTATAATTTTAAAATTCAAAGAGTGTAATTTCATGGTGCTTTTTATATAAATCAAATTAAAGCATGATGTTGGAATACTTTAGCCATGGAATTTTCATTGTGATCTAAGATGAATATTTTCTCTCTCCAATAGAACTTTTTTGGATAATGATTGATTGAGAAGGAGCTTGAATATAAAGGACAAAAATATACCATAAATGGCAACATATCGATCTACATAAAATGCTTATATAAATATTATAATGGTCACAATAAAATGCCTAAAATACCTAAAAATTTTAAGTATGAGTTAGAATCACACGAGCTAATCAAATTGCTAACATTGACTCTTAGATCATGGGTGATTTGATATAATAGAATGATATAATGATAATGACTCATCATAGTCTATACAACAAAGACCACCAAAATAGGACTATGGATTTCCAAGTAGTGGGTGATGAAGCCACCAATAAGGTGTTTCAAAGAGAATCTAAGTGTCAAAGTCAAGCATCTAGTACAAGATTATCCCAAAAAAAAAAACCTCTAAACATAAATGACCATAGATTCCTTGCCTTTGGTTAAGATTGCCAAAGTGTCACCTCATATGAGCTCGAACTAGGAGCTAATAACAATGTGTCAAATAATAGCCTATCATGGACTTGGATGTCAATCTTAACTCTAGGATTTCAAAACTTGTCAGACTTCAGCTTGTGTGCTAGGGATGCTCCTTTCTAGAACTTGTGTGCTTGTATATCTGTATAGATGAGGCGTAGTTACCCCATCTCACCACCCACTTACACATCCTCTTTTGCATTGGAGAGTCATAAGGGATGATCGCATCACTAATATTGGAAAGCAAGAGGAGACACCAAGTCCTTTCTGTGGTCTAAAGAAGATCATCATGTCTATTTCTTGGCCTTGGCCTTGGTCAGGATCCAAGTTAGAGTGTCTAAGAAAGATGATGATTGCGTAGAGGAGTTAGGAACTTGCTTCATCTTCATCTTTGCCTTCCTCGAAGCCTCTAACTCTTTGCAATCCTTGTGCCAATATCCCTTTTTATCACAATGATAATACTTGGCTGGGCCTTCAACTTTTTATGCATGTCACCCCCCTCTGATGCTATAAATCCCTCACATATGGGATGCTCTAAATCCTCATGACCTGTTAGCTACTCCATTTACACCTCTTCGTACAACTCACTATACTAGAATGCATTCTTGACATCTAGTTGCTTCAAACTCCAATCTTTGGGTACTATCAAAGCAATCATGCATCTTGCCATGCTAGTAGCTGGAGTGAATGTCTCTTCATAATATATGCTATATGTCTGAGCATAACCTTTTGCAATCAGTCTAACATTATACCGACTAACATAACCATTTGTATTATGCTTGATTTTGTAAATCTAATTATAGAAAATAACTTTATTTTCCTCAAGCAATGCTACCAAATTCCAAGTCTTATTGGCTTCTATTGCATCTATATCATTCATTGCTACATCGCATGACCAATAGCATCCTCAAAGCATGTGGGCTCAACATTCTCAACCAAATTTATCATATAAGCATAATGGTGAGTTGCATAACCTTGAAAACTAAATCTTTTAATAGAGTATCTTACCTTGCTAGACATGTGTACCATAGGATTACTCAATAAAGCCTTTACATTACCATATGCTCTTTGTACACCTGGTGTCCTGACTGAAAGAATACCAAGCTCATCATCTAAGCTCTCTAAACCATATTGGAATCTCCATGAGATCCCAAATGATTAGTAGATGTATAATTACCATTTGACACTTTCTTATTCCCTTTGTCTTTACTTGTAATACTTATAGATGCACCTAAAGATGTGGGCTACTACGCAATCACCCAAACCAAGGGTAATGTAGTACTAGATAATGTTTCAGGTCTACTAAGACTGTGATTTTTTCTTTTTATTTTGCACATAACTATTATGATTATCATAATCATCCAATGTATCACTACTAGATTCATATCAAATACTTATCTCATTAAAAATAATATTTGTGGTTACTCTAAACTCACCTATCATGACTAGGTTATAACGACAATACCCTTTCTGCTTTAAAGCGTATATGAATATATGCAATACAACCAAACACTTTCAAGTGTGACACATTGGACTTTTTGCTTATAAAGAATTCTTTAGGGCTTATCCCATGAATTATAGTTGTGGAAGCTATTCATAATATAGACATCAATATGAATAGCTTCATATCAAAATATTCTTTTCAACCATCAATGCTCATGCAACTTTTGCAATATGTTTATTTTTTCTTTCTACAATCTCATTTTGATGTGGAATATATTTGTGAGTAAACGGTCTCTTTATCCCTGATTCCTCAAGAAGCCACTGAACTCATTAAAGAGGTAATCTTCTCTTCCATATTTGACCTCAAGTACTTAACTTTCAAGTATGTTTCTATTTCAATAGCAGCCTTGAATGTTTTGGGGCACTCAAATACATCACTCTTTTTCTTCATGAAATATATCCATAGCTTTCTTGAGCAATAATTAATAAACATGATAAAGTATTTGCTACCACCAAGAGATATATATTGTGTAGGCCCTATATGTGTATTCACAACATCAATTGTATTTCTACTCATATCTCTATCATGAGAAAAATGTTTTCTTACCTACTTACCAAAGTGATATGCTTTACACACTTTATGAAATTTTATAGCTTTGAAAACAAGCAACCTTGTAATCAGCCCTTAAACTACATTAGTTTTAACCTTTACACATTTGTATGTCCAATATATTTGTGCTATATTTTAATGTCTTCAACCACTTCTTTGCTTTTAGTATATGTAGAAGCATTCATAGTAGGAATTCTCGATTCTAAAGTAAACATTGATAAACTCTACTTCCTTTTGCGATCAACCTGCACTTATTATTAATGTCTTCTACAAAACAACCTTTTGCATAAATCAAACCTGCAACCCTTGCTTTATCATTTGCACAATAGACAATAAATTCTTTGTGATTGATGGCATATCTAATACATTTGACAAACTGTTTGTCTGGCCATCATGCAAGGATAAAGGAATCTTTTCAATTTGTAAAATTGGATGGCATGAATCATCACCCATTCGCACACAACCTAGATTTTGTAAAACCTTTATCTTTCCAAACCATTGAGCATGACTTATCATATGATTAAGGTCATCTAAATTTACAAATCATATATTGTCATGTGTCCTATTTCTTGGAATAGTATTCATCATATGCTACATAGCAAACAAACACTCATGTTGGTCTTCATTTTGTCATTAGAAGACGATGCAAGTTTTATTGTTGCAATTTACCACTACTAAGGATATCATCCTTCTTAGCATAACAATGGGCTACAAAATGACATGTTTTACCATAATAATTACAAACAATTACCAGAATTTCCAAAACCTCTTTTTATCATCCACCTCTTTCTCTAGAGCTCCCCTTGTCTTTGAAGTTTTCATGGCTTCTTGAAAACTTCATTTCACCGAATTGCTCATTTAACTTGTTTTGCTGGTTATCACCAATACGTCCATACCACAGTCTCTCGAAAAGGATGTACCATGTTCCATTTCTAAACTTGAGTAAAATGATTGAACTTATTTACCACTTCTCTCAAATAGTTCACCCCACACATTGATCCCTTCGATGATCATGAGAGAGATCAACTCATCAAAATCTCAAAATGACTTTCATATATATATAGACATAGCAAATGATTTCTAAGCCTTGACAGTATTAAGGCCATCCAAAGTAGATGAAACCAAATCATTGTCATCAACCATTGTATCAATCATGGCCAAAGCATCTGCAATGATCATCACCTTCAAAATATACTCATTAATAGAAATTTTTTCTTTCTTCAAAGTATTCAACCCTTGCTTGAGTTGAATTTTCCATGCCTTCCTATTTATTGAAAGCATGTTCATTAAAATGGTCCAAGCTGCATGTGAAGTTTCTGCATTTCTGATATATCCCAATATAATATTATCAATGACTACAAAAAGCCAATACATCACCATTTTTTATTTTGAATTCCATTCTTTCTACGCTTTTAATTCATCTACAGTCATAGGATTACTCAGCTCTAGCTCTTTATTTACGTGAAATGGACTCGTAATGGCCCTGTGCAATAAGGAAGTTCATCACACAAAACTTCCATGATGGAAAATTGTTCTTGTCCAGCTTCTCAATGATGGGATTTCCATTGTTATTTATCACTATCATAGAATTGATACAAAACACAAAACAAGTATTCTACAACCTTTCACAAAAAGTGCATATCGATACACTAAGTAGCCTTTTTAATTGACTACTCAATAGTACATTGAGTATGCAACTTGTTGTAGATAAAACTTGTGTTTGATTCCTGGGAAACACCTTAGAACTTGCAAATTTGAAATCTATAACCTATGTATCCATTTTTGATAGATACATCCAAAACTGCAATATATCTTGAAACTATTATTTGCAAACTTGTGGATCTTAAATGAGGCCCAAAATTGCCTCAAATGGCCAAAAACGTATATGACTATCTTGCAAAATATACAATCCTTTGTTTGCACATCAAATCTCACAACAATCTAAGATTGTTGCTATGTCGTGAAAAATATATAATCTATGCCTCCACATGCACTATCTAAGAGAGAAAGTGGAAGAATGGGAGAGCTTCTTACTCCTTGTTTGCTTGCTTGAATCCTTGCTTCTTCTCCTTCACTTTAGCCTTCAATGCTAGCCTCTCTTAATGGCACCGCTCTAAGAATGGGAGAGCTTCTTACTCCTTGTTTGCTTGCTTGAATCCTTGCTTCTTCTCCTTCACTTTAGCCTTCAATACTAGCCTCTCTTAATGGCACCGCTCTAATACCATAACAAGAATCATGTTATGGGGAAACTTGTTTGAGTTGTTGTGCCAAACGCACACTATACACAAAAGGAGAAGCTTACTCAAGAACACAAGAAGAGAGACAGAGGAAAAAACACTTTCTTACTCATTTTTTCTTATTCTTCCACCCATAATACAATGTATACAAATTATAAATAAGATACAATTTAAAAAAAAGTTATATACTAAGTTAAACAGTGTATAAGTAACTATACTAATCAACTAGTGCTATAATTATGTCATACAAGTAGGTGCAGCAAACCAAATATAATAGTTGATAAGTCACTGGCCATGTGAGGAACATAATAACCATCAAAGTGCTAAGTACAAATGTGCATAAGAGTCTCCTTTAGCATTGCATTAATCAATGCATCTCTTTCTTTAACATCAACCTACATAGTAGCATCCTCAATCAAGACCTCTACATCTTCACATTTCTCTAGGACTACATTTGATTCTACAATTATAGTAGCATCAACTTACACATCGGATAGTTTAAAGAATCCTGAGAAAAAATCTATGCAACATCAGTAATCTTTGACTTTATGTCTACTTTTGCATTATACTTTGCAACTTTAGCATGTAGCAGTGGAAACTCAAATAGTTCAATAGACAAATTATGATTTTTTATACAAATTTTAGCTCTTTGGGCACACTTATATTCTTCCTAGACTTTAAAAGCATACATATAGTCATCCAAGGATATTCCATATATCTGTGGAATCTCCTAAAACTGTTTCTTAAACACCACTTTCATCAACATATTCAAAACATTCAATCCTACAATCTTCTTAGATATCGAATTGTTGCATCCTTTTACCAAAAAATTTGACATAGTTACATACGTCGTGTCCATTAAATATGCCTAGTTGCTCTTTAATCATCTCTTGTGCTTCCATTGCCAAATCCTATATCCTCTCAGGTTCTCAATTAGTAATTTCTTGTTCTTGCATATTTATGACTTCATATGGTAACTGCATTTGTACTTCCAATATTAATATTTGAATTACATGTATCCTACAATCCATATCCAAATCTTTACACTTAACTACATGTATACACTTTTTCAATAACTAGGTCCGCTCCTCCCTACTACATTCCTTATTAAGTCCTTGTTAGCTTCATGATTCCTAAGTCTACCATCCTTCAACCTTGTCATGACATCTCACATCGGGTTTTAATACTCATGTCGAAAGGATGCAGATGTAGGCCAATAAGAGGTGGGGTCTCTACCAAGAGATTCAAGAAAGAGGAGGAACATTGGTAGTATTAGCTGAACAGGAAGAGATACTTTCAATGTTATGCACAACACTATGAGAAACCTGGATTACAATCCCAATCAAATACTTTGAACCCAAGTCACAATTTCATATGAGAATATCCTCAATGTTAACCCTCCACTTCATCCAAGTGCTTCCAGGGATTAGTAGTGGTCGACATTAACCCCAAACTCTACTTAGCCCTCCACTTCATTTGAACATAAAACTTCTCAAGAGTGATAAAAAATAAGCCTCGGTAGTTAACACTTATTAAGTCACTTCAAAAATTGAAGTATGTTTTGTAAGACGAGGTAAAGCCTAACTTCCTTCATTGCATTCTTTCCATAAAGCATTGACCAATACATACATAAACAAAGTTAAGATGAACTATGATAGCTACATCAATTTCTCCACTTCTCCAATATATGCAAATTAAGTATAGCGTGATTCTCCTCTTAGGGTAGGGTTACCCTTCTCTTGTTTTCACTTGTTTCTTTCCAAGGTTCCTTAGTCAATAAGATGCCCTTGCTGAATGGTAGCTATGATAACAAGGAACTTTCAACTATTGATGGTAGTAGCAAGGACCATAGACTACACAGAAGGAGTTCATCATAGTGTTAGCTCTCATGATAAGGCCAACAAAAGGATTAGCTTTTGTACTTTTCGTTAGGGGAGGGTAGGACTTGAAATAGTGTTGCCTTTACTCAATTGTCTTCTTGAGAATAGAAGCATGGAGAGAGACTTGGCTTGTTGCCACCTTGAAGTCAAGTTTATAAATCTAGTGGAGTATATCTTGAAGGTAGTGTTGTAATTGTAGTGCTGTATGCACAATGATTTCAACACAAGAACTGTTGAAACCCTAGTAAAACTTCGGTATGTTGTTAAAATTTAGACTCTTATTATAGACAACCAAGAGTCCATTGACCTGATGCTCCCCTCCTTTCTTTATAGCATTGGCCTCCTTATAGCAAGGTGAGTTCTAATGTAGTCTAGGGAATACACAAAAGGAAAAATAGGAGGGAAGACACACTGGCTACTCTTGTGAATAATAGTATTCCCACATTCCCCCACATGAAGATCCTTCTTTATGAGAATGCAGGTTCCACCCCCACCCTCCTTTGGGTTCCTAAAAGCATGCAAGGAAAATCCCTTTTTTTCCCACAATGCATGACAATATATATTAAATACTTATTTTTCTCCTTCTCTTTCTTTTTCTCCAATTCAAGTATTATTCACCAATCAAGCATATTTGAATGAAGGTTGAGCTTTTTCCCATCCGTGTCCATGTTATCATTCACCACCCTTATGGCCACACAACTTACATCCACTGGATCATGTATGGAGGTGTTCTCAAAAAAGCCATAAGCTACCTTCCTCATATATAGTGATCATGAACCATTCCTTCTATTCTTCCAAAGATGTAAAGGTACTAAAAAACAATGCTAAAAGCATGTACTCATTAGTCGTACAATGCCATCCATTTCACCATTTAAAAAAATGGGCCATCAATGCATGAGGTCTTATTCATCTAACTTAGATAATCTATACAATCAATCTCACTAGCCAAAACAAAATATATGGATAGTGTCCTTGACTTTGGCTACACAAAATATCTAGCTCATGTCCTTTTTCCTAGGGTTTTCATAAGTGGATGCACAACATCACGACATCCACCCTCTTCGAACCTATATATCCCTCTGATGTGCCACACTATGTAGCCACCTAGATCAAACACTAATATGATCATGACCTTCTTTTTTTGAATAAGCAACCTCCCACTAGGATCAAATAGCCAAGTCATTGGTATATTCTAGAATACATAACAATTCCAATCTCTAATTCCACCTAGATCATAAGGCATTGATAGTGCATGACATCCCTCATTCATATAGCCTTCCATGATTAATACCCATGAACTCATTAGATTCTCTGAGATCAAAGGGTAACCCAAAATATTAGTGTAACATCCTATATCCTTAAGTTTGTGCATGGTTGGAGCATCCATGTGCGCATTGGTGTATTCATCTAAAGCATATATTTCTTTCATACCTTCAACTCTCATAGCATCATCCATCTCTTGCATATTAGCATCGATATGATCCATCATCACATCCCCATTAGAAATTTTACCAATCACATCAATAGACCATGGATCCACATTATCAACCACAGCATTTGTAATAGTCTCCTATAGCATTACATCTATCAATGCATCTATATCCTGAGCATCAATCTGTATAACAAAAACATAGCAGTATCATGAATCAAAACCTCTACATAATCACAACCCTCCAACACTATGTCTAATTCTATAATTATAGGCAATATGTCCATAAGTATAGCATCCACCTTTGTGTTAGATAGTAAAAAATCGTCCTTAGAAAGAATCTCTCCATCATCAGTTATCTCTGGCTTTGTATCGGTATTTGCATTATCCTATGTCACTTCAACAACTAGCAGTGGAAGCTCAAATAGTTCAATAGATAAATCACGATTTTCCATACAAATCTTAGCTTTTTGGGCATATTTACATTCTTTTCAATATTTTTGAGCATGCTTGTAGTCATCCCAAGTTATACCATACATCCATCATATCTGCTTAGCTTTTTGGGCAGATTTACATTCTTTTCAATATTTTTGAGCATGCTTGTAGTCATCCCAAGTTATACCATACATCCGTCATAACTCCTAAACTTGTTCCTCTAACCCGTTCTCGCACGGAATTTGTGTGAGGATTCGTGAAAGTCACTCACCGCAGGGATGGTTTGCGATGGGAGAACTCAATGTAAAATAATTATCCATAAGAATTTTAGTTTGAGAAAAAAAATTCTTTGATTAAAGATATAGACAAGATACAAAATCAAAATACTCTCGGATATGATCAACAGACATAAGCTCGATATGGAACTTGTCTCTTTTAA
This sequence comes from Lygodium microphyllum, assembly GCF_053477565.2. Classification (NCBI taxonomy): domain Eukaryota; kingdom Viridiplantae; phylum Streptophyta; class Polypodiopsida; order Schizaeales; family Lygodiaceae; genus Lygodium; species Lygodium microphyllum. The sequence continues at coordinate 7,392,866 of NC_141145.1, forward strand.
GCAAGCAAAGGTTCATTGGCCAATTAAAAGACAAGGTTGTTCTTGGGTTACAACAATATTTGGTAGCAAGAAATATTCGGGAGTACCATGAAATGGCTCAATGTAATGTACTAAATCTATAGTGAGGCTTCTGAGCCTTGATTGTGTAGTGAATTGATGTGACCTCATCAAGTTTGTAGTACCCTTTCACATCATTTGTGGCTTTTTGGGCATCGTTTACGAATATCTACACTACCTTCACACCACTACCTTAATTGTCTACAACTCGGCCACCAATAGAGATCCCAGTTACTCGAAATGGCTCAATGATAACAACATTATCATGACCAATAGCTACTTCAATGGAAGCATGTGAAACATCAAAGACTGTAATTTCTCCCTTGTAATAAGGCACAAGCTTGTACTGTCCACAAGGCACTGAACTGAAAATAAACTTCCCATTTGCATCTGATACAGCACAGCATAAGGCTTTCTCATCAAATGGTGCATCCTCATGGCCTTCACGGCATACATGCTTTAATGTTGTACAATGTGTCCTAGCAAGAAAATATGCTTTGAAATAGAACTTCGTGCTCAATCATTTATGATTTGAAGAGGACATGCAAAATCGAATCCATGCTATGCAACCAATCAAGTGATGATCCACACAACATTTATGAATGCACTGAAGAAAATGTGCCTAGCCTATCTACATGTGCTCATGCCTCATGCAAAAATGCAAATAAAAAAACACACACAACAAAAAATAAATTCCTAATGACGTTGACTAATGATTTCAAATTCCTGGTGAAAAACTCCACCCTTAGGTTCGCAATGGTGGATGCGCAGCGTCGCGACACCACTTTCATCAGTGCATTCTAAACATTCAATCCTATAATCCTCTAGGACATCAAACTATTGCATCCTTTCTTCAAGAGCTTCGAGGTGGTTACATACGTCCTATCCATTAAATAGACTCACATTCTCTCTTCCATTGCCAAATTCTCCATCTACTTAGGTTTTTGTTCAGTAATTTCCTATTCTCGCATATCTATGACTAGATACGGTAACTATATTTTTACTACCTCAATAAATTTTTGAACTACTCATACCCTACAATCCATATCCAAATCTTTATGCATAACTACATGTACACACTTTTCTAGTGACTTCATCCACTCCCTACTACATTCCTCTTAAAGTCCTTGTCAGCTTCATGATTCATACAGTCCCCATTCTACAACCTTGTCATGGCATCTCATATTGGATTCAACATTGATATTGAAAGGACATGCACTGGTGGCCAATAAGATGTGGAGTATCTACTAAGAGATTCAAGGAAGAGTGGTAGAATTAGTTAAACAAGAAGAGATGTTTTGAATATTATGCACTATATTATGAAAAACCCAGATTACAATCCTTGACAAGAGATTAGAATCCAAATCACAAATTAATATGAGAATATCCTAGATGTTAGCCCTTTGATTCACCCAAGGACTTCCATGGATTAGGAGTAGTCGATGATGCTAACCCCAAACTATGCTTAGCCCTTCACTTCATTTGAGAATAAAATTATTCAAGAGTGATCAAAACTAAGCCCTTGTCATTAACCTTTATCAAGTCACTTCAAAACTTCAAGCATTTTTTCTGACATGACTCATAGAACTCGCCCACTTCCTTCATTGTTTTTTTTACTGTTGTAAAGCACTGAACTACACATAAACAAAATTAAGATGAAAAGTGATGGCTACATCAATATCATTTCTCTACTTCTCCAATGCATGCAAATTAAGTGTAGCTTCCTTTTCCTCTTAGGGTAGATATACACTTCTCTTGTTTTCACATATTTATTTCTAAGGTTCCTTGATCATCATAAAATGCCATTGTTGAATGATAGCTATGATAACAAGGAGCTTTCAACCCCTTATGGTTGTAGGGAGGAGCATAGACTACACTAAAGGAGTTCAATGATGGCGGTGCTAGCTCTCATGATAAGGATTTTGTACTTTTCATGAGGAGAGAGTAGGACTTGCAACGATGTTGTCTTTACTCGATTGTCTTTATAAATCCAGTGGAGTATAGCTAAAAGGCAACCTTGTAGTCGAAGAGGATCACCATTGAGGTAGGCCACAAGCTATCATGAGGTTCAGATGATTGAGTGTAGAAAAAGCCACTTGATAGGACTTCTTAAGGCTTGTTCGTCTTAAGTTGATCACTATGCCAAGCATAATTGCAATTCCATATGTTTTTTCTTACAAACATGCCTTACAAGCCAAAATGCCAACCTGTAACAGGTTGTGTTGTTGTAACCCAACAATTTGCATGCCACCCTTCTTTAGATTTAGCTCTGATCATGTTGATTGATCAGGATAATTAGCACACATATCATCAACACTTGAATTCGCACTAGATAGATTAGACCAGACAGCTTTATTAATTGTCACATCACTACAGTCGCCTTCGGAATTGTCATGAAGGTGATGTCCTTTCTGAATTACCACCACAGTTGTAGTCCCAATAGATCCACACTAAAGAATACTATCGTCCAGTGATCATGTTCAACACAATCAAAGTTAGAAGCGACTCCAGAAGATGAAGATTGTCACCAAGCACCTCTAGCTCCAGAGAATGGTACATTCCAAAGTATTTGCCATGGTATACACATTGATTTCAACACAAGAACTATTGAAACCTCGATAAAGGCCTGGTAAACCATCAAACTTCAGAGTGATCTTGCAGAATAGCAAGAGTCCAATGAGCTGGCATGCCCCTCCTTTCATTGCACCCCTGGCCTCCCTCCTTAGCAAGGTGAGTTCTAACATAGTCTAGGGAATACACAAAAATGAAAGTAGAAGGAGAGATGCACTGGCCACCCTTGCCCATAATAACATTTCCCGAGTCCTCTACATGAAGAACCTCCTTTATCCAAAAGGCATGTTGCACTGCCACCCTCCTAAATTAGGTTCTTGAAAGCATGCAAGGAAAATCCCTCTTTTTCCCACAAAGCATACAAGTAGACGTAAAATACATGTTTTACTCTTTCCCTTTATTCTTCTGCAAGTCATGCATCATTTGCCAATGAACCATATTTCAATGAGGGTTAAGTTATTTCCCATCCTTTTCTATGTTATCATTCACCATGCTTATGGCGATTGAGCTTATGCCCACTGGATTATGCATGGAGGTGTTCTCAAGAAATCCATTCCGTCTTTCCCTCCAAAGATGCAAAGATTCCCTAAAACAATGCTAAAAGCATGTACTCAGTAGTTGTACACAATGCCACATGTTTCAGCATAAAAAACCTTGGGCCCTTCATGCACGAGCCCTTGCTCACCTAGCTTAGAATATCTATACGATCAATCTCACTAGGCAAACCAAAATATATGAATAGTGCCGCTGACTTCGGCCACTCAAAATATCTAACATATCAGTATGTCTGTGGCAAAATACTCATCCTCATCGGTATAATCTTCAAAGTATGTGTCAACATAGCCCTCCAGAAATATGATATGGACGAACATATCGGAATAATTTTTTAAAAATACACAAACAAGCATTCGAATGCATGGTTGCTTGTTTATTATAATATCGAAATGTAATATAATAATGCAGCTAGCTAAGGTTAAGGCTCTCTCTTTTTAAGCTTGAATGAAGCAGCTGTACGGGGTTTTGGTAATGGTAGCTTTTTCGCTGCATTCTAAAGTGCAAAAAGCGGGGGGGGCAAAAGACGGTGGGTGGATCGATGGCCGTGCCGGGCGGGTAGGGTCATTTTATTTTTTCTTCTTTTCTGTTTTTATTATTTATTTATTTTTATTTTCTTTCTTTTCTTGTAGCGGTTTGTTGCTTGTTCCGGTCGTTGTTTGTTAAGTTAGGGTGGTGGAGGTGGTAGCAGGGGGCCGTCCCAAGCCCCCCGCGGCAAGGCTGTCCCCGCGCCTTACCCCCCGCCGAGAGACAGCGCCTCCTCGGACGACAGGTTGCATGTGGGATACGCGGGATGCAACAATGTTAAAGGATAAGACATCATATACGTACCGAACGCAATAAGCCTACGTACCGAAGGTTTTCTTGAACATGGAGGGCTTGCTCTCAGAGGATGTGTAGTGCGCCTTACCCCCCGCGGCAAGGCTGTCCACGCGCCTTACCCCCCGCCGAGAGATCATATACGCCTTCTTCGATACACTGTATGCTATGTGCAATATGGCCAATGATAAGGCAACCATGATGTGGCTGAGCATGCATATCGGAAAATCAACAAAAGTTCCTCAATTCAATGCCATGCACATGTTTAGTATTGAAAACGCATTTTGGGGCTAACGTGCAGAGGGGGAAAAAAAGAGACAATAAGCTTCTACCGGCTCTATGATGCACACATGCATGATGATTGAAAAGGTAACTAAGTTGTGAAGGGGCATATGATAGGAGGGGAAACTAGAAGTTTCCAATATCTCCATTGCATGTATATACCCTTCCATAGCACAACTACATGATAATAAAGGGTTTTGTGTATGTGGGTAATTATAATGATATCTCAAAACTTGATAGGATTAAATGGCATGCAAAGGTAAGTGAAGGAAAGATACATATGAGAGAGAGATACACACGCATGCAAAGCATATGGAAGGCCTATCTATTCTAGTTGTTGCTGTTTATAAGCCCGGGGAGTCTACCTTATAGAACATGTAAGATACCACACACAAGCTCAAAGGATAGGATATTTTGTTTGATTTTATTTATAGGATTATATCTATAAAATGGGGTTCTTCAAATAATAATTTAAAAAAAAAACAGGGAAAGATTAGTTTATGGCCTTAGATCATGTAAACAAAGAGTATTTCTTAATAGCCTTTGAGTGCACATTATATAGATGAGTTTTTATAGGTGCACCCCTACGTTTATAAGTCACTGACTTTATCTTCATGTTCAGATTTGTCTAGTAAGTTCCCATCCCAATTGTTATTTTGATTCATGTCACTGGCCTTCAATGTTGCTTTTGCCTAGTTACTCTTCCTATTGTGTTCCTATCATTGTCACTAAAAAATGTTTCTATAAACATTTAATATGTAGGCACAACAAGCAAGATTCTTAGAGAATTTCTAGTTGTAACAACTCTTATATATACAGCCACATGCAAAACATGTTGGAAATACGACAAAAGCGGGTGCATGTAGTGTACCCATTATGCTAGCCTTGTACTTCTAAATCTTTTGTATCGTGAATGGTTAATTTAAATCTTGAGACTTGGTGAATTCAATGTTTCATTTAAGAAAAGTGATAAACAAAGCTCCTCTTGAATTTTGACGAAGTTAAAGAGAGTCGTCTAAGACTACCCCTACCCCTTTTGGACATCTTGATTCGCTAATGTAATATCGAATTTTTTGTTCAACTACCACCACTTCGACATGAGAATATTCACCTTATGTTATTTCTTCCATGTAAATGGCTCCACCCAAAAGGTAAGACCCATCAAAGACACGACGAACTATGACAAAATCTTCTTTACTTTGAAGCCACAATAGGCCTACAACCTCCAACTTGTGCTATGGAACATGGGGAATTAGAAACTTTTCTTGTTGAACAAGATAGGCAAGGCCATAACAGGCAATGATATAGCCAAATTGCTGATTAAGTCAGTGTAGACTCATTGGAGGACATCAAGGTCATGAGTAGACTTGCACAAATGCTTGGCTCCATGGCTTTCATTTGGGAGTTCATGCTAGATATTAAGGCCTCTACAATGTCTGCATCATAGAAAAAAGGGGAGATCATGCTTGCCAAAGTTACACAACAAGAATTGGTGGAGCTCGTCCTAGGCATGGACATCGGTTGCTCTTTAGTGCTATCTAGGACAATGATTTTAGAGTCACCACCCAAATCTTCCATGCTACGTTCACTTATGTTAAGCTGATTAGCTATATCCCCAAGGGCTTAATGGAGGACATCATGGTAGGAAGATTAGCCAAGTCAAATTTGAATGAATTTTGGCTTAAGGCTATTACAAAATCCACCATAAGTATTAGTAAAGTTTGATTATTCTATTGTATTAGAGAATTTTTCACACCAATGAGGACTCCAAAATGACAAATATAACGTATTCCAAAATGCAATTTTATTTCGAGAATGTGAGATAAGCCTTTAATATACAAAAATGATAGATTACTCTAACACATATTTCCTTCTTTAACAAACACAATGAACAAATCACTTGAATGCAAGAAGATTCTTACACTTTTATTGTAACTGGAAATACTAGTTTCTTACGAACACAAGTACAAGCATCACAGTTTAAATCCTTTTCCAGAGAGTGGCTGAAGTGTTAACACTCTTAACAATAATATTTTTATTACCTAGATACGCTATTGGAGTGTGAGTGCACATGTCAAATAGCAAAGACTAGGTAGTTTCTATGCTTGTATTGTGAGTTAGTGTGAGCACCTCCAACGCAACACAAGTATACAATACCACAAAGTTTAAATCCATTCGTAGAATGTGATACAAACCTTTAATAGACATAAAAATGGATGTTTTATAGCTTACACTTACTATTGGAATGCAAATGCAAGTCTTGAGGACTAGCAATAGAAAATCCAAGAAAATTGTATGCTTGTATTATGAAGGAAAGTGCAAGCCTCTAATACAACATAACACAAATGAATAATCCTAATATCCTATTTCTAGAGTGCGAGGCATGTCTCTAATCCACACATATACAAAGGGAGACTAAAATTATAAAAATACTTTTAAAGTATGAGGGAGACCTCTAGCACAACAAAAGTATTTAAAATAGAAAATGATTTATAAATTATATTTTAAAATTAAAATAAAATTATCCCTAAAAATGTACCTATGGACTACCATTAGTTGAGTCGGAGGCGAAGCAAAAAGGGAAGAAACTAGTCAAAGGCTTTCAAAATGAATAAAATGTTTTGAAACCTTCATTTATGTACTTAAATTTTTGTTTGTAAGTTTTACAATCAAAAGCTTTTGATCACTACTCCAATAAAAGATGATAATGATGATTGTAGTCTTTGTTGAGATGTGGAGAGAGAAGATATGTAGAGACTCGAGAGGGAGAGAAGAAACACACCATGTAGACTCCCGAGGACTATTTCATATTAATCACAATCTACATATATATATGTGAGACCTAGTCTAGATAGGGTGAGCTATATATAGCTCCAATATCCCCACTCAAACAAAGGTCTCCAGTTGCAGATGAAAAAACCCTTGGGGAGCACAAGGGAAAAACCCCAGCTCCTAGATACAAATTTACAACCATGATCAAGAAGGATTATTGTCAGGATTGTGGGAGAGAAGGAAGGAGTCTCGCTTGAAGCTTTCTTGCTTGCACAATGGGGGAAGACACACAAGGGTGGAGGCTGAAAACAGTTTTCCTCTTCTTAGTTGTGTAAGCCAAAAGAACTCTAGTACAAAGAAATAGAAGAACCCTATATATGGGTCTCAAACCAAACTCAACTAACTAAGGTGGCATACTAACTGAGCCACAAACTAGAGTAGATAAGGATAGCTATAAACCAACCGCGTCTGCAACTGACAAGTCGGTGACATAAATACATAACGGTCACCCTGGCGTATCGCGAGTGGAGCTCGATATCTCAACACTCCCCCTCGAGCTCAATCCCAATTCCTACACACCAAGCAGGTCTCTGAACTTGCGCAACTTCTCTGCGCCCAATGCCTTCGTGAATATGTCAGCTACCTGATCCTCTGTGCTGACATAAACTAGATCAATAAGACCTAGTAAAACCCTTTCTCACACATAGTGATAATGCACCTCAATGTGCTTTGTTCTAGCATGATAGACTGGGTTATTTGCCAAGTGTATACTAGTCATGTTGTCACAATAAATGACAACTAGCCCATCTGTAGACTGATGCATATCATAAAGTAGCTTATGCAACCAAGCTACCTCACATGCAGCCATTGCTGCACCCCTGTACTCAGCCTCTGTGCTTGACAAGGCAATTGTAGGCTGTTTCTTGCTGCTCCAAGTGACTGCAGCACTCCCAAAAGAGAACACATATCCACTGGTAGATCGTCTATCAAAAATACTACCAGCCCAATCAGCATCAGTGTATCCATGTAACTGTATCTGAACCCCAGTCTCATAGAATAGTCCATACTGCAATGTGGACTTCACATACCTGAGTATGCGTCTAGCCACATCCAAATGTGGTTTCCTAGGAGCCTGCATAAACTGACTTACCAATCCAACAGCATAGCTCAAATCTGGCCTGGTAATAGTCATATAAATCAAACTTCCTACTATGCGTCTGTACATAGTAGGGTCTTCTAGAAGCTCACCTGCATCTGTGCTCAGCTTCACATTCTGCTCCAAAGGAACTGAAATAGGCTTACAGCCTGTCATCCCATATTTGGACAGCATGTCCAATCCATACTGCCTCTGCAAGAGCTGAATCCCACTTGGTGATCTAATCACCTCAATGCCCAAGAAATAACGCAGCTCTCCCAAATCCTTCATCTCAAACTTCTGCTTCAATAGCATTTTCACATGAAGGATATCTTCATCACTGTCACCTGTCATAATCAAATCATCAACATAAATGACAAGTAGCATAATACCTTTCTCTGTTTTTCTCACATAAAGTGAGAAATCTGCCTTGGAAATATGAAAGCCAATAGTGACAAGATACTGTCCTATCTTGTCAGACCATGCTCTAGGTGCTTGCTTCAAGCCATACAAGGCTTTCTTCAACCTGCAAACAAACTCAGGATGAACAGCATGCACATAACCTGGTGGCTGCTCCATATAGACCTCTTCTTGCAAATCACCATACAAGAAGGCATTCTTTACATCCATATGATGTAAAGACCATCCCTTTGATGCAGCCATAGCAATGACTGCTCTTACGGTTGCCATCCTTGCAACCGGATTGAATGTTTCTTCATAGTCAATGCCATATGTTTGTGCATACCCCTTGACTACTAATCTTGCCTTATATCTGTTCACAGAACCATCTGCATTGTGCTTCACCTTATAAACCCACTTACAGCCAATTGCATTCTTACCTTTAGGAAAATGTACTAACTCCCATGTAGCATTTGCTTCCAAGGCATCCATTTCTTCATCCATGGCTTTCTCCCATTTTTCTTTTCCCATGGCTTGCTCAAAAGATGTGGGTTCTGGTTCCTGTATCACTTTGACCATATATGCATAGTGAATGGCTATAAATCCATCATATTTCAGCCTATCCACAGGATACCTAGCTCTCGTAGACCTGCGCAAAGTAGGTTCACTCCCAGGGGCTCTCAAAACATCCTTGGTCTTCCTTACTCCAGGTGTAACAATAGAAGGAATACCCAACTCATCATCAATGCTCTGTTCTGAGCCACTGGATTCACCATCCACATAAGAGTGACCTGCATTCACATCAAACATGGGCTGATCAACCTTCTCTTTTCCTTTTCGTGATACCCGCATACCACTATTTGCATTGCTTTGAGAAGATTCTCCTGATCTCAATCTGCCTGTCCATGGCGAAGAATTGAATCACTGCTAGAGGACGCTCCAGGTCCACTAATATTTTGTGACTGCTGCTGTGAATTCTGTGCAGCATTACCATTTTGTGCATCTACATCATCAATCACATTTACTGGTTTATACCAGCTACTCATCTCATCAAAAACAACATCTCTGCTCACTGTAAACTTACGAGTAGAAGGGTTATAGCATCTATACCCTTTTTGCTGCAGAGAGTAACCAATAAAGATGCACTTCTCAGCTTTTGGATCCAACTTGGATCTCAACTCATCTGGCACATGTACATAGGCAATGCAACCAAAAATTTTCAAATGAGAAATATCTGGTTTCCTACCAGTATACCTCTCCTCTAGAGTCATTCCATGTATTGCTGCAGTGGGAGTCCTGTTCATTATGTAGACTGCTGTAGCAACTGCTTCAGCCCAATAAAAAACTAGCAAGTCTTTTTCATTGAGCATGGCACGAGATACCTCTCCAATATGCCTGTTTTTCCTTTCTGCAATTCCATTTTGTTGTGGTGTATGACTGCATGAATATTGCTGCTTTATGCCATGCTCCTGTAGGAACCTTGCAAACTCATTTGAGAGGTACTCTCCCCCTCCATCTGACCTTAGGCATTTTATCTGCAGGCCTGTTTCTTTTTCAACCATAGCTTTAAGAGTTTTGAAATGCCCAAAAACTTCACTTTTCTTTTTCATAAAATACACCCAAACTTTTCTGCTATAGTCATCAATAAAAGTAACAAAATAATGACAGCCTCCAAGAGATGCAGCTTTAGTAGTCCACACATCAGAGTGGATTAATTCCAATGGCTTCTCACTCTCTTGCACATGTCTAGGAAATGGTTTCCTTGCCTGTTTTCCAAACTGACAGGCTTCACATACCTTATGCATTTGTGCAACCTTGAATTTAGGCAAACTTGCAACAATATTTTGGGCCTGCATTGATTTAAGTCGCTGTACATTAACATGACCAATGCGTTTATGCCAGATATCAATATCTGCAACTACACCGGTCCCATGTGCAAACATTGCTGCACTCAATTCAGACATGTCTGCATCCAATGTAAACATTCTGCTCTTCTTCTTTCCTTTTGCTATCAAGCGACCTTTATTTTTCATATCCTCAACAAAGCATCCATGAGGATTAAATCTGACCTGCAAGCCCTGCTCAACCATTTGACCAACAGAAACCAGATTCTTGGTGATATTCGGGACATGAAATACATCGGACATGTATTTCTTTTTCCCATCCTGCATAGACAAAGGAATTTTTCCAATCTGCACAATAGGATGTGCAGTATCATCACCAGTCTCCACAAATCCTGGTTTTTCCATTTTCCTTGCATCCTCCATCCATTTTGCATGACCTGTCATGTGGTTTGATGCACCTGAGTCAACATACCATACATCGTTGCTTTCTTCTGCACTTGTCACAGAATTGTTCATGTGTTGCACCATAAACTGATGCTCATTCCTTTCATCACCCTGTCTACTAGAGGATGCATAATTTCCTTGTTGCAGTTTTCCATTCATGATGTCATTCTGCTTTTTATAGCAGTCTTTAGCCATATGACCCATTTTACCACAATAGTAGCATTCAACATTACTGTTTGCATTTTGGCCTCTTTGCCATCCACCACGACCTCTTTGGCTCCCCCTGCCTCTAGAGTTACCACGTCCTCCTCCATAGGACTGGTTTTCTTGAGTTTGCTGCATATTCTGATTTCTACCACGGCCTCCAAATCGGCCTCCTCTACCTTTGCCTCTACCTCTTCCAGCATTTGAGTAGAAGACAACTTCTTTTGAAGTTCCTCCTGAAGAAGATGCACCACCATTTCTCTGCTCCTCAGAAATTAGAAGAGCAATCAACTCCTCAAAATCAGGAAATCTTTCACGGACAGAAATGGATGTTCGGAACTATGCATAATCCTTTCCTAGAGCATTCAAGGTCACGGAAACCAAATCATCATCTTCCACTGGCGACCCAATGGAAGCAAGTGCATCTGCAATCTTCTTCACCTTCATGTGGTAGTCATTGATGCTCATATTTTCTCTTTGCACATTGTGCAACTCTTGCTTGAGCTGCATTTTCCTGGCTTGCGTATTTGTGCTATACATCTTTGACAGAGTATCCCATGCCTCCTTTGGCGTACTTGCATCCTGAATATGCACAATCATAGAGTCTGAAATGTTGATAGACAGCCAATACATAACTTTCCTGGCTCTCTCATGCCATGCTTTAAATGCCTGCATTTGCTGTTGATTGGGAACATCAAGAAGAACTGGTTCTTCTTCATTTCCTGCAACAAATTCCCAATATCCTTTTCCCATGAGAAAATTCGTCATTCTAAACTTCCATGCTTGGAAGTTGTTCTTGTCAAGCTTTTCAGTGACAATCTGTGAAAGAGAATCAGACGCCATTACAGAACACTGCAAAAAATTTTGTCACTGCAAAAAACACAGCTTCACCCTCACAAGGGCAAATCTGCAAAACTGGCGAAAGTGGTATTTGACCACACAGTCACTTCCTAGTGACGATTTTGCATCAACAGGCAACAGGGATGATTCTGTAACTCCCAATGTCTCTGCACACAAGCATATGATGCAATCTCTGTGATAACTTTTCACCGACCTGTAGAACAGTGGTCGCACAGCATAAAACAGGGCCTTTTCCTGAGTGCGTGCAGAAAACTTCAAGCTTCAAAATAGGCCCCGAAATGGCCTCAAATCAAAAAAACAGGGTTGCCGAGAGCCAAAGCTCTCACCCGCAGCATATACTGCCCTCTTGCTTCACCGCGAAGGGCGTCTCAACCTGAGACAATGCACTCTTGCGATTTCCGGCTGTGCTACCTGCAGAGATCTGCTCCCAAAATAGAAAATGAAAGCAACACTGCTCCTCTTACCAGAACACCGCGAGCTTGGCTTGCTTTCTTGAGCTCCTTACCACGAACAAGGCTCTGATACCATGTTAGGATTGTGGGAGAGAAGGAAGGAGTCTCGCTTGAAGCTTTCTTGCTTGCACAATGGGGGAAGACACACAAGGGTGGAGGCTGAAAACAATTTTCCTCTTCTTAGTTGTGTAAGCCAAAAGAACTCTAGTACAAAGAAATAGAAGAACCCTATATATGGGTCTCAAACCAAACTCAACTAACTAAGGTGGCATACTAACTGAGCCACGAACTAGAGTAGATAAGGATAGCTATCATGTAGCTATTATTCATGGGCGGTGTACCAACCGCGTCTGCAACTGACAAGTCGGTGACATAAATACATAACGGTCACCCTGGCGTATCACGAGTGGAGCTTGATATCTCAACAATTATTGTGTGTATGTAAAGTGAATTTGTGTATGTGAAGTGAAATTGAATATTTATTTACAAAGATGACCAAGAGTTCTGAGATGTATACGCATGTGTGAAGTATCCCATGTATGCACACAAGTGTCTCTTATGCTGGCCGAAAATTATACAACAAAGGTGGACTTAATTACCCTTGATATGGGCCCCATGGATGTTGTTTTGGGTTGTGATTGACTTCATTAGTTGGAAAAAATCTTTATGGACTTCTCTCAGCTGTATATGGAGTTTGTAATGCATGGGCAGCTTGTACATTTGGAGGCATTAAAGAAATTGCAGATTTTTGGCTTATAACAGTAAGAAAACTCAAATAGAAATTCAAGAAATGCTCCCAGATCTGTCTTGCATTTGCATAAGGATAATGATAACCAACACACCTTGGGGAATTAAAATGCAACACTAAAAGCACTTTTGGCTGTGCCTACAAAGAGTATGTACAATGGCACTACAATGTCGTAGTAGATTAATTCCCAAAGATTGAAGTTGAGACTACTCCAAGTTCCAATTCTAGTAGAATAAAGCGTACTTCATTGAGTCCTTTAGTGAATATATATGCAATCATCTGATCACTTGGACAATGTTCAATCATGATCATGCCTTTCTTTACTTCATACCAAACATAATGATAATGTATTGCAATATGCTTAGACTTGTTATGTTGAACATAGTCTTTAGCAAGACTAATGGCACTTTGGTTATCACATCGAAGTGGTATACTGGAGAGAGGACGATGGCCAATATCTGATAGAACTTGTTGAAGCCATACTAACTCTCGAGCCACTAAAGATGCAGCTACATATTTAGCCTTTGTAGTGGAAACAACAACACAATGTTCTTTCTTGCTAGTCTAAGAAACATGACAACCATTGATAAAGAAACAAATTCCACTTATAAAATGCATAGATAATTGAGAGCTTGCCCAATCTACATCTGTATAACCCAAAAGCTGATGGGTTACCGTCTATGGGATCCACAGGCACATAAAATCATCCGCAGCCATGATGTAGTCTTCCATGAAGACAAGATTCGTAGACAACTTGAGAGAGTTGTGGAGATATGTAGGGTTATATTTCAAGAGGAGCCAAGTAGATGCTCATGGCCAAGGTGTTGGATAGAATGTTGGGCATGCAATAAAGCTTGCAATGCAGTGTTCTACGAGAGATAGATGCCCACCTGATAGATTTGAGCCCTCCATGCACTATGTCTTAGTTACAGATGAAGGATAGCCTCTCACCTATGATGAGGCTATGCGTAGGGGTAACAGTTACTCCTAGGAGAGGGCTATGCATTTTGAGATAGATTCCTTGGATAAGAATATGACTTGGGATTTGGTTTCTTTGCCCTTCTACTGGCAATAAGGCTCTGCCATGCAAGTGGGTGTACAAGCTGAAAAGTACCCCTGGATATCCCAACCCAGCATACAAGGCTAGATTGGTAGCAAAGGGTTTTAAGCAGGAGCATGGTATTAACTTTGATGATGCCTTCTCTCCTGTGGTTAAGATAACTACCTTGTGCTTAGTCTTGGCTTTGGTTGCATAGCTTGACTTGGACTTGTACCATATGGATGTCAAGATAGCTTTCTTACATGGGGACTTGCATGATGGGATTTACATGGAGCAATCTAAGGGCTTTGCAAAGCCTGGCATGGAGTACCTAGTGTACAAGTTGAAGAAAAGTCTTTATGGATTGAGGTGCCTTTTTCTTCCTTTGTCCTCTGCCCTTTTGGCTATCTCCTTTTTCTATTTTCCCACTCCTCTAATCCATTTTCCCGCTCCTTTGCTGCGGTAAACATTACCCCCCTCCTAGCTAAGTGCCAGTCCCATGGCGCTGTGGTGGGGAGTAGTGGGGTAGTTGGGGTTGTTGCTAAGTGGAACTGGTGGATAGATGACCACAATCAAAAGATGCTATTGTGAATGAGAGGTGATAGAGTTTAATTAACGATAATTGGGAGAGATTCCGGCATGGTTTAGACTTCATGAAGATGCTTGGTATTTCTTACACAGTTGTAGCTCCCATTCTACAATGGCTGATAAAGGTTTTGCATGGGCATCTCTAATCCTGTTCATTACCAGTCGGCTATTGAGAACCATGTAGCCATGCATCCCGTGCTGATCGAAAAACACTTAATCAATAAGCAATGTGCAGGTCTAGGGGTTTGAACATACATTTGGAGAATATGAGGTTCCAAAATCTATACCAATGCTTCCATCACTGAGTTTTGCTTCTTCTTGATTTGGTTCAGTCATGGTAACCATCAACAAGCAGATGGTCGGCTACATCAAGCATGTTGGTCCATCCCACCAACCATCGGAGTATGCAAAAGCTCCTGAAGCTGCTGTAGTGGTGTCCTGTCCGACTCAGGGAAAAATTCATGGTCATTAGCGAATGTCGTGGATGGTCTTCTCTAGCTGGGTAGCCATTCACTGAGTCATGATCATAGCTTGCAAGAGACAGTTGTGCACTCCCTAAGGGGTGTGTCTGTCTCATGGTGTGGTGTAAGTGCATGTGTAGTGGAATTGGAAGATGGGTCTAACCTTGGATAAGCCCTTGGTAATGTTCCACACTTGAGGAACCAATTCGTGTATTGTTGGAGGTACAGTGCAAAACTTAGGATGACAGGTCTGGAAGTCCTGCCCTTGATGTGCCCTAAGCGTGAAGTGGGGGAGGGGCTCGGAGTAAACCCTAGGTGTAGTGAGTGAAGTGAGCCCTCGTGCTTTTTTCTTTTCTCTTTTTATTTTTCTTCTCTTTTTTTTTTTGAAGAATTGCATACAAGGAAGATGTCCTGGCTAATGCCTATCACCTTCAGCGGGATTACGAGACGGTTGTAAGCATTGGGATAGGAATGCACGACTTTGTAGATATTCTTTAATACCGGCCTGAGCCTTTAGAGGTGTGGATGACAAGAAAGGATGATTACACCTCGTGAACCGGGTATCACTCATATCCTCTAAGATTTCTAGGAAAAAGGAGGGAAGTAGGGTTGCCCTCATCATTAGTTTAGTCATGGCTCTACTATCTATCCCTAGGTTGATGTCAAAAAAGAGTGGAGGGAGGTAGGCTTCCTCGGCTGTGGGTCTCTGCATTAGTAGGAACTTGATAAGCCTAGGATAATTATAGGTAGTTAAGAAGGCTGGATTTGGGCAAGAAGAAAAATCTGTGAGGAAGCAGTTGATAGATGGGAGGAGATCCACTAACCTAAAGACTAGGCATTCCTCGCAGCTCCGGGCATTAACATTATATATCTTAGGAAAGTCAAAATCCCCATGAATATTTCGATCATAGTCAATTCCATGCCTACGGGGGTAGGGCATGTAGATGGGGTCGTTGCGTTCTTCCGGGAGCGAGCTGCAGAAGGCGGTCCAGGTGTCAAAATTGGTATCCCGAATCCTCCTCCGCCACTTCAGCTGTGCCTCGTAGCCTTGGACAATTTTGGGAACCCTATTTACCTTGTCTTTCCAGTAGTCTTCAGGCTCGTGCCTCCATCTGGTTATTATGAGGCTTCTTTCCTCTGTCCACCTGTTTGCAAGATCATTAGCCAGATCCTTGATCTTGGCTAGAATACCTAGAGGCAAAGCATTGTCCAGAGAGCGTGGATAAGCAAATGAAAGTTCAAATGGCCTCGTCTTGAACTCCCATTGATGCCATATGACCAATTCCTGAGGCCAATTGATAGGATGGGGATCCCCCCGTAGTGGCACAGGCTCTTCAGGGAATTGTCTTGGCAGTGATCATACTCTGCGTTGGGCTTCCTCTGCTAGTTTCTTGTCTTCTTCTTCGGGCTGCCACAATGCGCTCGGGCATATGGGCATCTTCGGGCTCTTCATGCGGGAGGTCTGGTAGAGGCGGACTGGGCATTCTTTGTTGCTCTTCTTCAGCATCCTGCTCAAAGTCCAGACCCTCTTCGACATTCTACTCGATAACTGATGGAACCGCTTGTGGTGGTGGTGGTGGGGGCTCATGCTCTTCAAATCCAAGTTCCTTAAGCTCAACAGTGGAGAGGCCGGCACGGCGTAGGTAGTGAAATTGCCGCTCTTTTGTGATTCATGTGCATGTTGGAAGCTCCCGTTCTTGAAGGCCATACTTTAGTGCTCGGGTGGTTAGTTCTAGCTTCCTTCTTACCTTCTCCACTGAATTATTGCCCTCCGCCTAGGTGACATGTAGTATTGTGCTGAGGAAGGCTTGCCTTTGTGTGTTGGCACATACATCAATAGCTTCTACCTTGGACTCCGCAAGCACTCTCTCGCACTCAGCGCCCACCGTCAAGCGTTATCTTAAATCCCTCTCTTTCAAAATTGTTTCTTTCCCACTCACTGGCTCTCTTGTCCATCTTCTTTCTTCCCTCTTCTAGCTCACTTGCCAAGGTTGTCACAACCTACTACTGCTCATTTGTTAACAACTACAGTTGGTTTCTTTCCCTAGATTTTCGAGCCAGCTTTTCTTCAACAATTTCTTTTGCCTGATTTGCAATGCTGAATCTTTTTTCTGCCTCAGAAAATAGCTCTGACTTTTCTTGCACAAGCTGCTCGTGACTTTGGATCTCTGTGAAGTGAAATCTTCTTTGGGTAAAGGCCATGGCTATGAGGGCCTCTATGTCTCCCTTGGTAATCTCCAATGCATCTTGCAGTCGTTGTGCCTCATTTTGCAGCCTTTGTGCTTCTACTCTAGGAACTCCCAGCCTTTCTTGTTCTAGGAACTCTATTTTCCTCTCCAATCTATCTTGTTCTTCAAGTTCACACCATAGCCAGAAAGCTATGGCATCTTCTAGTTGCTCACTTGGCTCGCCCTCCTGAGCTTCTATCTGTCTATACCTTTCTAGTTCGGTAGTTCTCTGTTGCAAGTTAGCATACTGCTGCACTAGTAACTTCAAGCTTCGTTGTTCTGCCACCAGGTTTTGCTCTTCATCTTCCAGCCTTTGTCTTGGCAGCTCTCATTGTCATGGGCTTCCTTGGTCTTTGCTTCCAGCTGATCTTGTAGAGTTTTCACTTCCCTTCTTCGATCGACTCCTTGCTTTGAAACTTCTAGCCTTAAGGCTGCCGAAGTTTCCTTTTCTTTCTCTAACTCCACCAGGGCTATCTTCTTTTGCCTTGTTCAATTGTGCTATAAGCTCAGCTATATAAGCGTCATAGTCGGCACCAGATGGCATGGGAGTAGGGGTTGTAGTGGTTGATGCCTCTAGCTTATGTCATTTTTGATCTTGCCTAGACTCGGCATCTGCGGCATCGGGCCTTTTTGCTCCGGCTTTTGGTACAATTTCAGCCACTTTACTGACAAGTAGCTACATCATGTTCATCAATTGGGCCGTGTCTAGAGAGGGCATGGGTTGCAAGGCGGTTGTGGTTGTGGTGTTGGTTGATACTGGCACAAAGGAGGAAGGTAGAGGGTGCAGCAGGGACTTGTCCTTGCCTACAACTACTAGGGCTGTTTTCACACTGCCACTTGCTTTAGCTTCATGGCGGGGACTCAAAGGATCAATCTCTCCTCCCCCATGGGTTTCTTCGATAGATCTATGAGTGGCCTCTGCCAACTCAACAAGTTCTTTCATTCTTGGTTCTTCGGCTTTCTCCTCTGCCCTTCTTTGCCTCTTTTCTTCTACCCTCTTTATTTCTTCTCTAATTTTTTTGAGTTCTTCCTCTTCTTTTTTCCTTTGTTCCTCCTCCACCCTTCTTGAATCTCTTTGAGCCCTCTTCATCTTGGCTCACTCTTCTTTTCTCAGTCTTTCTTTCTTCTCCTTCTGGCTCTTGTCACTCTTCTTTTGCTCCCATGGTTTAGCCGCTTGAGTAGGTGGTACCTCTGACTCTCCTTTGTCACTTATTGTCCTTTCACTCGAGCCTTCTTCCTCACAGTGAGGTGAGCTTTGATGCACAGCTTGCTCTTCATCTACACCAGCATCCTTGATAGCCTCATGGATGATTGCCGTCATTAGGACACCACCATATCTGATTGTGGAGGCTTTCAAAGCACGTTTTTTCCTTGTGGATCATGTAGTAGAAGTAGGAGAATCCCCACTAGTTGGTGTGCTACAGCTGGAGCCAGGAGCACGGCTGAACTCTTGATAGTTTTCTACATAAAACCATTCCAATCCACCTCCTCTGGAACTCCTACAACGATGCTCTCTAGTAATGGCACCTCAATTCTATTCATTAAAGCGTTGTATCTCTGTCTTGAGAAAATGGCATGGACCATTTTAGCTTGCATCTTTGTTGCGGGGTTTGGAATATCAGCCAAACTGATTCCATCCCACTGTGTGCACGTCATCTTTTTTGGCTCCCATCATGGTATATACATCTCTTCTTGGGCACCTCTCCTTCTTGGACACAAGCCCCAGGGCTTTCTCGACGATAGCTGCATTAAGGGGCACTTGCACCCTTGTTTCCTGGTCACCAGTCCGTACTGTGACCGTGCCAGAGCTCCTACCTTCATCAAAGCTCTTTAAAAAGTCTGTGTATATGCTATAATCTACAGCTTGTTCGACCTTTTCCACATACTTTCGGAGGTTGCATTTATCCACCAACTCTTTCACTATTGGCTCTTCTAGGATGGCATTGTCTAAATTCAGGGTATGTTTGAACGTGAACTGACTAAATCCACATGTCTCAACACTAATCCCATACTTTGTCAGCTCCTCTTCAGTGAATGGAAGTTTACCTCCCTTTTCTTGTCCTGCCATGGTAGGTGCCTGTCATTACACCATGCCAATATTAGCGTTATGAATTGACTCATCATTAACAAAAACCCAAGAAAGAATGTGTGTGATAATTTTCCGTGCTGCTCCAGAGGTATGAAACTTGGAAATAATTCAAAAGAAATATCTATTTCCTCCTTGCATTCTTTCCTATTTAAATTCAGTTGATCATTTTCATCCATCACTACACCTTGCTACATCACTTGGCTCTCACTTTGTTCCCCCTCGCCCCCCCCCCCCCCCCCCCTTAAGTTTTAAAGACATCCTTCCTAGGATTAGCAAAGGAAGAAGGAGGAGTCACATGAACTTTGTGGGGCGAGTTACTTGGCCAACAGCCAAGTATAGAGGTTAGGGTTATATTCAAGCTGGGCATGACGATCAAGTTTACATGGCCGTATGGAAGCTTGGGTGATATAGGTTAAGACATCATGAAAGATGTCCCCAGAGTTGAGGTGTCTAGCAACGTGCAGTTCCTCTTTCATAAGGAATTGGTCAATGCAAGGGTGGGCTAACACATGGTCATCTAAGTGTATGTTATGTGTAATGGCCGAAACCCTAAATGAAAGAGGTGCCACATAAGTAGGGTCATATTCAATTGTTTTGATTGTCCTTCTTTGTTCGGCATTGGTCATGATGTGGCAACCTCTTTTCTCCCATTGGAGTCGCAAGGCATACCACAATTGTAAGAATGAAGAATCAGAGCTAGCAAGCTGCATGAGCTCCTCTAGTTCTTGTTCAGGTGCAGAGCGAGCAGGCTTGCGGTACGAGGTAATTAGTCTTTTGAGAATGGCTTGCTCCTTTGAGATTTCTCCATTAGCGATTAATGCAGCGGCAATTTTGGGAAATTTGACGGTCATAAATTCATAGTCTTCCCAACTGCATGGCAATGCATGAACATCAGAAGCAGGGGTTCATCGAGAAGACCTAGGTCAAGCCTCTCATAGCTCCTAGTGAATGTGGTGAAGGTGTTATCTAACACCTTGATGCATGTCACTACGTCATCTCTCGAGGTCTCAGCAAGATCCTTGGCCACTGAAAAGAAAGATCGTCTTTCGTACAAAGGCCTAAGACCTGCTGGTGGTGATGGTGCAATTGTGCTGGACAATGATGACTTCATTGCTAGCGTCACAGATGGGACTTTGCATTCTGGAGCACTTTGAGATGCTGCAGTGGGCTTCAGTGGCTTAGGAGGTGTGCTTCATTCTATCTGAGTCAGCCATGGGGGTGCTCAACTCCTCTGACTTGGATAATTATGGGTTCTAGATTTGGACGATAAATGTGTTGGGATTCATTAATCACAACCGGTGTTGGTCCAGCTTGCTTTGCAGCCTGGGCTCCGTATGTGCAAGCCTCTCTAGCTAGAGTGAGGTTGCTTAGAGTTTAGCCTCTTGAATGTCCACTCTTAGGCACCCATATCCAAGGGTCTCCCTCATAGTATCCTTGTGCTCACAAGAGATCTTTGGGGATCCATTGCGGCATGGTCATACACCTACGTCGATAGCATCTAAGCTTCCTCTTAGGCTATGACTGATAGTTTTTGTGTTTAGAAGCACGTTTCTATGGTCTACAAGGAGGTGGCCCTTGTCGTTTTGGCACCCATATGAGTGTGGACTCCTTGGCCTTGTGAATGGCCTTGGTGGGCTTGGTTCTAGTAGTTTGAGCATGGGGTGAGATATCACAGCCCTTCTCCCTAGGCTTGGTCATAGGCGTGGTCGTAGGAGTCTCTATCAGTGGCTTTGCAATTGGAGAAGGATCAAGATAACCCTTGCTGAAAGTAGTCACTATGCACACATTGCCTATAGCAAGATGGATGCGATCTAGGTTATAGTACACATTGCAGTTCATCTGCCTTTTAAAAGTGCGACCAAGTAGTGACTTATTACCGGCTCCCAAATGGATCGAGTTTAGCGTTTTTGGGCTGTAATTTAGGTTGACCAATCCGTGTCCAATGGTCATGCGTCAAGATATTATAGTCGGCACCTTTGTCGATCAAGGCATCAAAAGATTACATCCGTTCTATAGTGACCGTGATTCGTAGGTAGGCGGGTGCCACTGCTTATTCATCTTGATCTGTCAGTTCCGTAATAGTGGCCACGCAGACATTGACAGGGGCTTCAAGCATAGGTGGCTCGTGCAATGGATGGGAAGGAGGATTGTACTTTTTCATGCGACTGCCATTGAAAAAGCCTATTTCTTCACCTTTGAGCGTCTCCTATTCAACATTTCCCGTTCTACTAATTGTACGTACTCGAAAAGGTCCTAGCCCTTTAAATTTCATTTTCTTTTTGTGACCCTTCACAGAGTATAGTAGAACAAGGTCCCACTCATCAAAGTTGTGCTGTTTGACATGCTTGTCAAACCACATCTTTCTTCGTGCCTTCTCACAAATTAGAGCGTGGGTGGATAAGAGTTGAGTCTCTGTGAAATGCTCTAACTCTAAAAAGTAGTTGGTCCAAGCCTCTCCTCCCTCCAATGCTCCTGGCTGCTATCCTTAAGCTAGGGACAAAGAACTCTAAGGGTAGAATGGCCTCCGTTTCATAAGTCAGCCTAAAGGGCATTTGTCCTACAACCGTCTTATAAGCTGTATGATAGGCCCACAAGGCCGCCATTAATTTGTTATCCCAGTCTCCCATCTTCTCTTACACTCTCCCATCTCAAATCTATTCCGCCTTCTTAATCTCTTGAGTCTACTTACAGAAAATGGCCCCCAAGCGAAGAATGTCACGTGTGGATGGCAATCCCATAACCTACAACAAAGCTTCCAACGAAGGCATCACCGTCAATCCAATTGCGGTTCCGGTCGTAAGTAATGTATTTCCAAATTGATAGATACTTGTTTTGATTCTTGTATGAGATACGTTAGGCCCATACTATCATGCACCAGTATAGATCATTTCATCTCACATATTCATAAGATGGAGCTTGCAAAGTGCATATATTAAGGAAAGTTAATTGCACCTAGTTGCATATGGCTTATTCGTTGATAAAGCAATTACAAGGAAGAATTAGTCAAGGGTTATGAAGGATATAGTCATTAAAAGAATGATATTAAAAGACTATGCATACAAGTCCTAGGTGAAAGCATAGTCAAGGGTTATAAATAGCATTATTGCTAAAAGAATATGACATTAAGAATCATGAATAGAAAGTACTAGTTTAGATACTTCAAAAATACTTAGCCTAAGAGCTTAAATATTAAGAAGAACTAGATTCTAGCTCAAGGCAAGGCCTGTTGGAGTCTAATTACTTAAGATAATCTCGCACTTATCTTATCAAGTATTTACACGTTATGCCTTTAACATATTTTGATATATGAGGATAATTTCCTATTTGCTTCATGAATTAATTAAGAGCTAGTACAATAAATTAATCATAAGGGTTAAAACTAAGATGTCTTGAGATCCGTTGGATAATGATGACTTTTGCCAATCCAATTTCAGGGTTGGGTTATCAATCAAGGTAAGTGACCTATAGAACTTACATCATGAATAGTGTTTGAACCCTTAACATATGCCCTGGCCGAAGGAAGGAAGTGTTAAGAAACATTTTTGCATAGTATTGCTCTTAGATCCGAAGGGGGAGAGCAAATATACGATGGAAATGTTATATCATCTATTCTCGCATTGTTTGGAAAGAATGCAATTGGTTTTGTTGGTTGATTGAACAACATCCTAAATGCTTTTACATTCAACTGGTTGTTAGTTGTTATTTAGATGATTATTCAAAGTGCTTGTGATTTAAGCTAAATGCATAGCAAGGGTCTGTGATGAGAAGCCGCCATGGAAATAAAGGAATGTTTTCTTGGAAAATGATATTAGGGATGAATGACTTGTTTGTGCTTGATTCTTAAAGGATTTAATTAAGGAAGGATATTTTGCATGGGTGGATCACCTCCATGATCGCACTGCGGATTAAGATTTGTATTACATTGACCTTTCGCAAGTGTACTATTATTTCACAAATTGACAAATAATGATAGTAAAAGATTATTATAAACTTGATCATAGCTAACCAAAGCAAGGTATGTTTGTATTTTCTCAATAAAATAAAATTCATTTGCTCTAAGAATTAGCAGATTTCATACTTTGCTAGTCACATAATGGGCAATGTTGGAAAAGTTCTTCTCTTTCCAAATAATAGATGTAAGTTCTCTTCGGTAAGCATGGGTTGGTGTATAAACAAGACTACATTTCCATCCATTATGAATACTCACAAGAATTTTTTCTTTATACATGGCTCTAGTAGCCTCATTAAACTTTTCTTTTTTGAAAAACTCATTATTAAAGCGTAAAAATTTGTGAAGTATTTGTTGTGGTGGCAAGAACGGATATTGATTGGTGAAAACAAGTATAAATTCCATGTTCAATCAATATGGTTGATGAGAGAGAGAGAGAGAGAGAGAGAGAGAGAGAGAGAGAGAGAGAGAGAGCATGATCTCGATCTCTCATTGTGCACGTCTTTGCTAACTTGACATCGTGTTGTTGTAATATTAATATTCATAGGCTATACTTTGAACTAATCATATGTGTGTACATGTGTGTATGAGCATATTAAGACTTCCAATATACACACATAAATACATGCACACATACATATGTATATTTATTAATGAGAGAGAGGCATAGAAATATATATTTTTACTGACAATAATTTTTGAATAAGAGAGAGGGAGGGTTATGATTATGTAGAGGTTTTGATTCATGATTTTGCTATGATTTTGCTATGTAGATTGATGCTCAAGAGAGAGATGCATTGACAAATGTAATGCTAGAGGAGACTATTACAAATGTTATGGTTGACAAGTCTAACATTATTAATGGGGATGTGATGATGGATTATATTGATGCTAATGTGCAAGAGATGGATGATGCTATCAGAGTTGAAGGTATGAAATAAATATATCCTTTGGATGAATACACCAATGCATAGATGGATGCTCCAACCATGCATAGACTCAAAGATATAGGATATTGCACTAATATTTTGGTTTACCCTTTGATCTCAGAGGATCTAATGAGTTCATGGGTATTAGTCATGGAAGGCTATATGAATGAGGGATGTCATGCACTATCAATGCCTTATGATCTAGATGGAATTGTTATGCATTCTAGAATATACCGATGACTTGGCTATTTGATCCTAGTGGGAGGTTGCTTATTCAAAAAAAGAAGGTCATGATCATATTAGTGTTTGATCTAGGTGGCTACATAATGTGGCACATGAGAGGGATATGTAGGTTCAAAGAGGGTGGATGTCGTGATGTTGTGCATCCACTTATGAAAACCCTAGGAAAAAGGACATGAGTTTGATGTTTTGAGTAGTTGAACTTAGTGAAACTATCCATATATTTTGGTTTGGCTAGTGAGATTGATTGTATAGATGATCTAAGTTAGATGAATAAGGGCTCATGCATGAAGGGCCCAAATTTTTTGATGGTGAAACGGGTGGCATTGTACGACTAATGAGTACATGCTTTTAGCATTGTTTTTGAGTACCTTTATATCTTTGGAAGGATAGGAGGAATGGTTAATGATCAGTATATACAAGAAAGGTGTCTCATGGCTTTCTTGATAACACCTCCATACATGATCTAGTGGATGTAAGTTGTGTGGCCATAAGCATGGTGAATGATAACATGGACAAGGATGGGAAAAAGCTCTCAAACTTCATTCAAATATGCTTGATTGGTGAATGATAGTTGACTTGGAGAAAAAGAAAGAGAAGGAGAAAAGTAATTATTTAATATATATTATCATGCATTGTGGGAAAAAAACGGATTTTCCTTGCATGCTTTTAGGAATGCAAAGGAGGGTGGGGGTGCAACATGCATTCTGGTAAAGGAGGATGTTCATGTAGGGGGATGGGGGAATACTATTATGCATAAGAGCAGCCAGTGTGTCTTCCCTCCTATTTTTCTTTTTGTGTATTCCCTAGACTACATTATAACACACCTTTCTAAGGAGGCCAACACTATATAAAGAAAGGAGAGGAGCATCAGTTCAATGGACTCTTGGCTTTCTACAAGAAGAGTCTGAAGTTTAATGGCCTTCCTAAGTTTTACTAGGGTTTCAATAGTTCTTGTGTTGAAATAATTGTGTATACCATGACCAATACTTTGGACTATATGACTTTCTAAAGCTAGATGTGCTTGTTGAAAATCTTCATATTTTGGAGTCTCGTATAACTCTGACTCTGTTGATGGATATCGACCACCTACATGAAGAGGATGGTGTTCTCTTGTGTGGATCTATTGGGACCACCAATGTGTTGACAATTCAAGGGGTACAAGGCCTTCATGACAATTCAAGAGATGACTATAATAAGGTAAAAACTCATGAAGTGTAGTCTAATATCTACTGTGAATTGAAGTACTGATGATGCAATGATTGATACAATGCTTGATGTTGTTGATTTGGTTTTATGTACTTTGGATGGCCTTAATAATGAGAAGGCTTAGAAATCATTTGCTATTTTTGTATATATATGAAAGACATTTTGAGATTTTGATGAGTTGGTCTCTCTCATGATTACCAAAGGGATCAATATATAGGGTGAATTATCTAAGAGAAGTGGTAAACAGGTTCAAGCATTTTACTCAAGTTTAGAAAGGGAATGTGGTAGATCCTCTTCGAGAGATTGTGGTATAGTAGTATTGGTGATAACCAAAAAAACAAGTTAAATGAGCAATTTGGTGAAATGAAGATTTCAAGAGGCCATGAAAACTTTAGAGACACGAGGAGCTCTAGAGGAAGAGGTGGATGATAAAATAGAGGTTTTGGCAATTTTGGTATTGTTTGCTATTATTATGGTAAAACATGTCATTTTGTAGCCCACTGTTATACTAAGAAGGATGATAACTATAGGAGTGGTAAATTACAACAAGAAAACTATGCATCGTTCTTTCATGACAAAATGATGACCAACATGAGCATTTGTTTGTTTTGTAGCATATGATGAATACTGTTCCAAGAAATGGGACACATGATGATATATGATTGGTTAGTTTAGGTGACTTTAATCATATGACGAGTCATGCTCAATGGTTTGGAAAGAAAAAGGATTTACAAAATCTAGGTTATGTGTGGATGGTGCCATCCAATTTTACAAATTTAAAACACTCATTGATCCTTGCATGATGGCAAACAAAAGAGTCTATCAAATTTATTAAATGTGCCATCAATCACAAAGAATTTAGTGGTTGGACAAATGATAAAGGAAGAGTTGCAAGTTTGATGTAATGTAAAAGGTTGTTTTGTAGAAGACATTAATGATAAGTGCAAGTCGATCACAAAAGGAACTAGAGTTCATCAATGTTCACTTTGAAAACTAGAATTCCTAGTATGAATGTTGCTATGTATACTAAAAGCAAAGAAGTGGTTGCATACATTAAAATATAGCACAAATATATTAGACATACAAATGTGTAAAGGTTGAAATTAATGTAGTTTAAAGGGCTGATTGCAGGATTGCTTGTTTTTAGAGTTATAAAATTTCATAAGGTGTATAAAGCATATCAGTTTGGTAAGCATGCAAGACAACCTTTTTCTCATGACAAATATATAAGTAGAAATATACTTGATGTTGTAAGTACACATATTTCATGGCCTACACAAAATATATCTCTTGGTGGCAGCAAATACTTTATCATGTTTATTGATTATTGTTCAAGAAAGCTACGGATATATTTCATGAAGAAAAAAGAGTGATGTATTTGAGAACTCCAAAACATTCAAGGCTGCTATTGAAATAGAAATATACTTGAAAGTTAAGTACTTGAGGTCAAATGGAAGAGAAGATTACCTCTCTAATGAGTTTACTGGCTTCTTGAGGTCTCACGGGATAAAGAGACCATCTACTCGCAAATATATCCCACAAAAAAATGGGATTGTAGAAAGAAAAAATAAACATATTGCAAAATTTACACGAGCATTGATGGTTGAAAAGAATATGCCAAAATATTTTTGATATGAGGCTATTCATATTGATGTCTATATTATGAATAGCTTCCACAGGTATAATTCATGGGATAAGCCCTAAAGAATGCTTTATAAGCAAATTGACCAATGTGTCACACCTGAAAGTGTTTGGTTGTGTTGCATATGTTCATGTACCAAATGAGCTACATAAGAAAATTGATCAAAAGGCTAAAAAATGTATTTTAATTAGATACTCTTTAGAGTAGAAAGGGTATTGTCATTATAACCTAATCATCATAGGTGAGTTTAGAGTGAGGAGGGATACCTTTTTAATGAGATAAGCTATTGATATGAATCTAGTGGTGATACATTAGATGATTATGATAATCATGATAGTTATGTGCAAAACAAGAAGCAAAAATCATAGTCTTAGTAGACCAGAAACATCATCCAATACTACATCTACAATTAGCCCTTGGTTTGGGAGACTAATGAGTAGCCCCACATCTTCAGGTGCATCTACACGTATTACAAGTAAAGACAAAGGGAATAAAAACGTGTCGGATGGTAATGATGCATCTACAAGTCATTTGGGATCTGATCGAGATTTCAATATGGTTCAAAGAACTTGGATGATGAGCTTGGTATTCCTTCAGTCAAGACACCAGGTGTAAAAAGAGCACATGGTAAGGTAAAGGCTCTACCGAGTTATCCTATGGTACATAGGTCTAGCATGGTAAGATACCCTATTAAATGATTTAGTTTTGAACATTATGAAAATCACCATTATGCTTATATAATAAAGTTGGTTGAGAATGTTGAACCCACTTGCTTTAAGGATTCTATTGGTCATGCTTATTAGGATGTAGCAATGAATGAGATAGTTGCATTAGAAGCCAATAAGACTTGGAAATTTGTACCATTTCTTGAGGGCAAGAAAGTTATTTGCTATATGTAGATTTACAAAATCAAGCATAACATAGAAAGTTATGTTAGCAGGTGTAATGTTAGACTGATTGCAAAAGGTTATGCTCAAACATATATCATATATTATGAAGAGACATTCACTCCAGTTGCTAGCATGGCAACATGTGTGATTGCCTTGATAGCACCCAAAGATTGGATTTTGTAGCAATCGATGTCAAGAATTTATACTTGCATAGTGACTTGTAGGAAGAGGTGTATATGGAGCAGCTGACATGTTGTGAAGATTTAGAGCATCCCATATGTGAGGGCTCTATAGCATCAGAGGGAGGTGGCATCATGCAGAACAAGTTGAAGGCCCATCCAAGTATTATCATTATGATAAAAAGGGACATTTTTCACAAGGATTGCAAAGAGGTAGAGGCTTCAAGGAAGGCAGAGATGAAGATGAAGCAAGATCCTAACTCCTCTACTCAATCATCATCTTTCTTAGACACTCCGACTTAGATCCTAGAAAAGGCCAAGGCCAAGAAATAGACATGATCATCTTCTTTAGACCGCAAAAAGGACTTGGTGTCTCCTCTTGCTTTCCAATACCAGTGATACAATCATCCCTTATGACTCTCCAACACAAGAGAGGACGAGTAAGCGGGTGGTGAGATGGGGTAAGTATGCCTCATCTATAAAGATATATAGGTACACAAGTTCTAGAAGGGAGCATCCTGAACACACCAACTGAAGTTTGAAAAGTTTTGAAATCTTAGAGTTAAGATTGACATCTAAGTCCATGATAGGCTATTATTTGACACAGAAGTATTAGCTCCTAGTTTGAGCTCATATGAGGCGACACTTTGGCAATCTTGACCAAAGGAAAGGAATCTATGGTCACATATGTTTAGAAGCATTTTTTATGGAATAATCTTGTACTAGATGCTCAACATTGACACTTAGATTCTCTTTGAAACACATTAGTGGTGGCTTCATCATCCACTACTTGGATATCCATGGTCCTATTTTGGTGGTCTTTGTTGTATAGACTATGATGAGTCATTATCATTATATCATTCTATTATATCAAATCACCCATGATCTAAGAGAGGATGTTATCAATTTGATTAGCTTGTGTGAGTTTAATTCATACTTGACATTTCTAGGTATTTTAGACATTTTATTGTGACCATTATGATGTTTATTTGAGCATTTTATGTAGATCGATATGTTGGCATTTATGGCATATTTTTTTCCTTTATATTCAAGCTCCTTCTCAGCCAATCATTATCACACACAAGTTTTATTGGAGCGAGGAATTTTTTATCTTAGATATAAATAAAATTCCATGGCTAAAGTATTCCAACATCATGCTTTAATTTGATTTATATAAAAAGAGCCATGAAATTACACTCTTTGAATTTTAAATTTATAGAAAAGATATAACTATTGCCTCTAAAATTCACAAAAGGGGTATATAAAATGATACAAAATGTAAAAAAAAAGTTTTTAAACTATCCTATAAGGTGATCCCCCCAAGGAAATCTCTATATAATTTCCTAGTTGAAAATTTGGCATATAATTTTCTACTTAAAAATTCACATAAGTTAGAGAAATTAGGGATTCCCTAGTTTTTGTAACTAGGAAATGTTTTATCTTCCCTATGAATTACTTTCCCTACCTATGTGTATCCTTTAGCAGAGAATTGATAGGGAATTTCTTGTTTTTTTTCCCCTATGTAGGAAATGATTAAAAATTCTTTGTGATAGTCATTCAATTGGTGAAAATAATTATGATTGGCATGTAATCATGTAATCATGTAATCATCCTTGTGCTGGCACTCCAAAAGCTCTTCAAAACCCTCTTCACTTTCCTCCCATGATTGTCGCCATAATAGATCATTCTTCATGCAGGCATGATTACACAATTGACAACTAATAGTTCCACCCCTTTCTATACTTGCTTCAACATGTTATATGGCCCTTATTATGCTGTAGTCCCAAAGCACAACTTCTTCCATGGAGACCCAGAACAATGCACCGTGATTGTGATATCCCTACAGTCTTCTAATCGACCTTGCGCTAGTTGGGACGTTACTATTGCCTTAGCTTCATGTCAAACGTTAGTGTTGACTTAGCCTTGTGTCAAATGCTCATGTCATGTTTCAACTATCTCTTTTTGCATTATTGTAGCTTTCTCTTCCTCATCAACGTGAGGTGGGGTGAAATTCCATCACTGGCATGCGCAGTCGTCATCTTCCCATCTTCTAATTCCATTCTAGGTTCTGGTGCCTCTAGAATGGCACTCGATTTCTTCCACTCTAAACAATATTGAGTCACTCTCAAGTGATTATGTCCAAGATAAGTATCATGACCTGCATCCAATTTCCAAATGCTTTCTTTGTGAGCAACAGTGAGTCCAAAAGTGAGCATTGGTCCCTCTCAGCCTTTCGACTTTCTTCAATCCTCCATGGCTCCAATCTAGCATGGTATATTAGGCACCCTCCTATTTGCATGGCTCTTCCACAGTCATGTCAAACATCATGTTGCAGTCCATGTTGCACCATTACATTATCATGAATTTCTTGAATATGCTATCAATAAACTTTGATTATGCTTGCTAAATTAGAGTTGATAAAAGAAAAATAACTTCAAGAATCCAATAATACTTCTAAATTTAAACCATTACTTTTCACACTAATTGTGCCTACAATTCACTTTTGAGAACTTCATGTTGAGGCTTGAATGGTTTGCTTCTTGCATCCATTCACCTAGGAGTTGTTTGATAATGAAAGATCTTCAAGTTGAACATCTTGTATTTACTTTCTTTATTACATTTCATGGTCTTTGTGGCTTCCAACGATTCTTGGATATGTGACCACACACATTACAATTGAAACACTTTGGCTATCCTTGGGTATCTTTAGTAAGTAATCGTCTTTGAGCATTTTGGAAATTAATGACTATCAAGGTTGGCTCTATCTTTTTTTCTTCTTGTTGAAAATATCTTATTCATCATTGAGAAGGTTTCCTTCAATTCCTTTAGCAATCTAATAATCATACGCAAAAGTCTCAAGACCTTGAACTTAACCTTGTACGAAGATCGTGTCTTAGTCTAGGCCATTAAAACAATAACTTCATGTGCTCTATCATTTTTATATCAAATCTCATCACAATTTTCTTCAAATGCACAATAAATTGAGAAATTGTTTCATGCTCCTTTTGTTCACACTCATTAAATCTTTTGGATATCACTTTTTGCTACATTGTCATGAGCAAAATTTGGTACTATAGCTATCTTGAAAGAATTCCAATTATGTTTTAACTCTTCAAGTTGTTGAATATACCATGTGGATACAATTCCTTCCAAAACCATTTGTCCCTCATTGAATATTTCTCCTTGCTACCATTGATGATCATCTGCAACATTTTTTAAGGGATCTAACCAAGATAATATGTCTACATCTTGTAGAATAGAAAAAGATTTTGGGTGAACCTTCCTATATTGGGTTGAAGAAGAAGAATAAGAAGAAATCTAGGCTAGAAGGTTGAACAACAGATGATTCATAAGAAATCATAATTTCATCTATTGGAATACCAAACGTGATGAGTGATGCTTCCTCTCTCCACCAATAACTATGTATAAAATTCATATCCAACAAGATCTACAACACACATTATATTGGCTAGAAAGGGAAAAGATCAATTACTAGAAAAATAAAGATAAATCAAATAGAGCTTCAACTCTCATGTTTTCCTTCCTTCCTTCTCTAGACAATCTATGATTAAATGCATGAGTTAGTTACTAACAACAAAGAAGTGGTTAGTTTGTTGGGGTGCTTAGTTTGTTGACTCACTAAACCAACCCCCATAACAGACTTTTGAACTTTCCTATGGTATGCTAAAGTTAGGGCCTGCCACAAAGCCCTTTCCATGAATTTTAATAAAAAGAGAGAAATAAGTCTCCTTTTGATATTTCAACATATGAAGGACTACATAAAGTGTGGACTCTGTTTTGTAATTGTCACGAATCATAATTATAAGCACCTTGTAACTTTATATATATAGGCCTTGGCTAAAATTGTCTCATCTAAAAGTGCAAGTCTACTAAACCATTTACATCTCTGAGACACACATGCCCCTTGCAAGTAATGTGGTAACTGAGCTATTGCAAAAGATGGTCATGCATAATGTTGTCTACATCATGAGTTAAATGGGGGGGGGGGGGGGGGTAATCCAAACACGTGATATGTATAGAGGGGATTGGAGATGGGCCATAGATATTAGGAACAATTATGTTCTATTCTACACTTTTCATGCACGAATCAAGGGAGAATCTCTCTATAACAAGTGTAGATAGGAACTCACTTTTCACCTACTCCACTTAACTAGGAAAAACTACTTAAGTGTGATTGGAGATGCTAAAAGCACCTTCCAAAACCACTAGTTGTAATGCCTTTATAAAGGTACCTCATCTTCATAAATAGAGTGCTCAATACTATTTTGTAATTGGACTCTTGCTACTCTTGTGTTGTCACTTATCTCTATCCCTCTTTCAATATTTTAAGACATAACTCATTCATATAAAATAGTAGCATAATGGGAGAAGGGTACCAATACCACACTTACAACCATTAACTTTGCCTAATAACCCACCCAACCAATCAAGATGCAAGAATGGCATTACGCTTGAATACGAGTAGCAAGGGATGAGATATCACGAGATTCAATGTCTAAAACGGCTCAGACCAGGCAAGACAAAGGAACACAATCAATCTTTCTTATCTTTAAGGGTATCATTTTCATCATTCTTCAAGGGTTATTGTATAGGACACAAGCATATGATATATATCCTTACTAGAATGATAAGAAAAATCCTGGTATACAATTGGTGCATCTCAGATAGGGGAGACACCCTTAGGGATTAGAAAGCTCCAAAAGATAATACACAGATCACAAGAAATATGGCAAGCTTCATCAGAACTTCTTGCAATAGCTAATCACAATTATCCAGGAGCCCATAGGCCAATTGTCTTACTTCCATAAGTAAGAGTTTTGACCTCACCAAAAACCATTCACATTTATATCATTGAACTAAACACAAAAGTTGGTTATAAAACTAAATAATAAGCAAATAAGCCAACAAAATGACTTCTATTGAGTTGAGATAGAAAACTTGAAATTGAGCTCCACAAGACCACCCAAAGAAACATAAAATAATAAAATTTTCTTTTAGGCCAAGAGCCCACAAGCCCTCACAAAAGCCCTAGCAAGACTTTAAAGATACCAAAAAAGAGGTAACCCCTATAGGGCCATACACAAGATAAGTAGTGTTGAGATGGCAAGTGTTTACCGCAGCACAGAGGATTGGAAAATGGAGCAGAGGAGCGGAAAAAATGGAAGAAGGAGATAACCAAAAGGGCACAGGACAAAGGAAGGAAAAGGCACCCTGGATGGAGGTTAGACCGTGAAAATCTGAATGACGACCTCTCCAGAAGGCCTCAGTGTCACCTCGAGAGAAGAAAAGAGTAAAAGCACGCCATTAAATGTGAAGGTACTCCCGAATCCTTGTACAAGAGTGTTGGGCTCACTCCTATGCAAATTGTATACATTAATTGGGAATGTGATAAGTTAGAACGGTGGGAAATAGGAAAAGAGGGCCTAGGCTAGTGGGGATGACCGCCCAAAAAGTAGGGCATGTATATAAAGTTCAAAAGTGAATGAGAAGCTCATTCTTGTGTGTGTCCAAAGCTTCTTATTCTTCTTCTCTTGTTTATTTCCTTCTTTCTTGTGCTTGAGTGAGGGATTGAGGGAGTGTGAGGGAGTGAGGGAGTGAGTTTGTGCGAGTGAGGGATTGTGGAGAAGAAGCTCCCCATCTTCTCTCTTCATCTTCTCTTCTCTTATATTCTCTTCTCTTCTCTTACGCTGCTATGGAGGATGGAGCTTGACGGAGGGGGCTTGAGGTTTCTTGAGCTTGCCACAAGGATCGTGGAGCTACCCAAGTGCAAGAGAGAGGAGGAAACTCGAGCGAGCATCAAGGTAAGCTCACTACACTTGTAAGGTAGGCATTGTCCGTTGGCTATGTGAGAGGTAACCATGGCCGCTCCGCTTGAACGCTTGATCAATAAAAAGCAGTCCGTAGGTCTCGGGGTAGAGCTCCGTAGCTCCCCTCTATTTTGGTTCCATTGCCGGGACCAACGGAATCGACCCTTGAGTGCCGCATGCATCGAATCGAGCATAGAAGTAGGGTTTACAGCCCGAACCGGTGCTTGAGATAGTTAGGAGATTTAGGAGGTTTTGATCCTTGGAGCAAGTAAGTATTTTAATTTGTTGTTGAGTATTAGAGTAGGACCATCCATTCCCATCTCTAGTTTTGATTTTTGTTGCATTAGGCTAAGATTAGGATAGGAAAACAGGAAAATAGGGGCACAGATTCAGATTTTTGGCTAAAAGATTGTGAGGGATTAACTTCTGAGGTTGCAGCAGACTAGGATGGGGAAATAAGAGGCCCAAGGAACTAGGAAAGACCACATTTGACATTCTACCTTGTGGGAAGAGAGTGAGCTGGAGAGCAAGGGAGAGAGAGAGAGAGAGAGAGAGAGAGAGAGAGAGAGAGAGAGAGAGAGAATTGCGGGGAGATCGTTGAAGCACTGATCGATTCGAGCACCACATTGATTCGAGGTGGGCCTGGCAGTTCCATGCATTGTTTTGCACCTATGTGGAAGGCACAAGATGATTCTAGAGAGTAGGCATTGACCTTGAAGCCTCGCGCGCAATCTGCGGACCGTCGTCTACGCCATCAAACCAACCTGTCCGACCCCCAGAATAGGACCACCCGATTTCTAGAGTCGGACCATCTGACTCCGAAAATCGGACCACTTCAAAAATCAGACCACCCTCGTTTGACTGCTATAATCGGACCCAGTGCCAAAATCGGACTACATGTTGTAGTCCTGGATTTGGACCACTCGACCCATCACAATAGTTGAACCTCCCATGTCCGACTAGGGAAATCGGACCAAAGTAAAATTTGACCACCCTGTCCAAAATTCAAATCAGACCACTATTCCTAGCATGAAGCTCGGACTAGCCTGTCCGATTCCCAGAATACCAACTCGTCCGACTCCCAGAATTGGACCACTTCACCAGAACTTTAAATAGAGGGTTTTCAAACCTGCCCTACAGTCATGGCCACCCTGTTCATATCTCTGATCCCCAAGGAAACCTAGTTTAGCCCTTAGAAGCTAGAGGCTAGACATGATAACCGAGGATTCACCCCGAATAGCTAGACACTAAGTAGAACAAATTTAGAATTTGACTTGACTTTCAGTGACCAATTTGTGCATAGATCGGATGCTGTATGCTTGTGTAGTGAGCATCGGAAGGTCCCCAAGAACAAAAGAACTCTACTTTTTGCACAAAACTCAAGGTAGAAAGCATGCACAACATGAATAAGAGACCAATTGGGTGCAATCTCCCCCCATGCCTTGTGTGAGCACTCCACAAAGCATATATTTTATGTATTAATCATCTTCAAGCTCAAATAATAGCCCAAATTACAAAATAAGACGCTTTTGGCTTTTGAGTTTGCTTTAGTGCCAAATAGAAATAAAGCTAATGGGCGGGCGCCCAAAGAGTCAGGCATACCCAATACAATGTCCAAATACAAATATCATAATCGTGCGCCCATGCGCATACAAAATAATAAATAAATATCCAATGCCTTAATAAATAGGCGTGACAAAATATAGGTGCCATGCCTAAGGTATGCACCCATCAAAATATAAGTGATAACTCGAATACACGCTATCCTCCAATGCTTTCCTCTGCCACTATTGCTATCTCTACACATCACAACTGAAGCATTCACAATCGTTAGTAAAATAATACAATTAAACCGACAAAAGTGAATACCTAGCAGTCTTCAGCTACATAAATAAATCAATTGGTTAGAAATCAATCCTAACCTTAATTTATCACGAGTTTGCACTCTAAACTCATAAACGTTTATTAATTTAATAGGTATTTTTTGGAATCACCCGCTATGGAATCACCCATGTACACACTAAATTAATAAAACGCCCGAAAAGGATAGGCGTTCCCATCGACTTCTCGCACAAAGAATCCACTTTGTGTATGAGCCTTGGCGGTCAACAAAGTTTATGGAATCCACTGTAAAACCTCACGGAATCCACCGTGACACAAAATCCACCGTGAAATATGTCTCATGGCATCATACCCCGGGGGTGGGATAGCAATTATCCTCAATTGCTATTAGCTCAATGTGGAGCTAACAGAGTGGGGAAAGCATCTAAGTCTCTAGCATGCATCCATTGGGCCTCTTCAACAGGATGGTTTTTAAACTTGACCAAATATCTAGAATATCTACGGCCAGTTCTAGTGTTCATAAAGTCAATATCTATGATAGCTTTAGGCTCAAGGATTTCAGTCTCTTCATCTAACAAAGGTGGGTTTTCATAAACAGGGTGTACAGGTAATTGGCCTCTAAAGGGCCATAATAAACTAATGTGAAAGGTGTTGTGAATTTTTCAATGTGGTGGTAGTTCTAACTTAAATGCATTGTCATTGATTTTGTGAATGATTTTAAATGGTCCATAGAATCTAGGTGCTAATTTCACAACTGGGCGTTTATCTACACATTGTAATCTATGTTTTTCTATTCTTAACCAAACATAGTCATCAACTTTGAAATTCATGGCCTGTCTTTTCTTATTGGCTTATTTTGTATATGATTGCTGGGCTTTGGCAATCATGTCTTTAACTTCATAAAAAATAGTAGCATGCATGTTAGCAATATCATCAGCATTCTGAATTCTATTTGATAAAGATGCAACAGGTGTAGACAATCTATAACCATAAATCACTTCAAATGGTGCTTTCTTTGTAGCTGCGTGTCCTAGGTTAGCAAACAAAGTAATCCAAAAATTATTACAGAATCTAGAATCACGATCAGAAATAATAACTTTTGGTAATCTATGATTAGTGAAAACAGTTTTCAAAAACAATTGTGCTGCCTGAGATGCTGTTAAAGTTTTCTTGCATGGAATGAAATATCCTTATTTACTAAACCTATCTACAACAGTCCAAATCATATCATGGTTAGCTTTAGTATTAGGTAAACCAGTAATAAAATCCATAGAAATCTGTTCCCATGGTCGTGATGGAATAGATAAAGGCATAAGTAAACCATACTGTTTACCATGATGTCTCTTAACTCTTTGACAAACCAAACATTTAGAAACAAAGTTAGATACATCAGTGTCCATATGTGGCCAATAAAAATTTTCAGTCAATGTACGCAAAGCAGATATGATAACTCTATGACCTTGATATGGAGGACAATGAATTTCATTCAAAACAAAAGATCTAAATGGAACTGTAATACATAATATCTTTTCATAAAACATGAATCCATCATTGTAAGACACTGAATCAATAGGAATCCAGTTATTTCCAACTAATTTATTCCAATCAGATTGAAAAGCAATGTCCTGATGATAAGTATCTTTCATAGGGGTTAAAGAATCAAATGATATGACACAGATATTATGAATGGTCAATCTTCTACTTAAAGCATCAGCTACTACATTTTCTTTACCTGGTTGATACTATATAAGGGGATGAAAACTCTGAATGAAAGCTGCCCATTTGATATGTCGGTCAAATATTTGGGGTTGACTAAGAAGATGTCTAATACTTTGTTGGTCAGTCTTAATCATAAACTCAGAACCCATTAAGTAATGTTTCCATTGCCTTAAATCTTGTACAACAACTAATAATTCTTTATCATAAGTAGAATATTTAAGTTCGGATGGTTTTAGTTTACAGCTAGAATAGGCTATGGGATGATTATCTTGCATAAGTACGGCTCCTATTCCAGATCCGCTAGCATCAGTAACTACTAAAAAGAATGGTCTGTTGAAATCAGGTAGTTGTAATACAGGAGCATGGG
Organism: Lygodium microphyllum; assembly: GCF_053477565.2. Classification (NCBI taxonomy): domain Eukaryota; kingdom Viridiplantae; phylum Streptophyta; class Polypodiopsida; order Schizaeales; family Lygodiaceae; genus Lygodium; species Lygodium microphyllum. The sequence goes on from NC_141145.1 coordinate 7,431,205, forward strand.
TTAATACAGGGCATTCCAAAAACGTTCGGTGTACTAGGAAATAGGCTCACGATCTCTTTGCTAAAGAAGATCACATTGCTTTATGGCTTTTTCATGGAATTGTGGAGGAAGGTAATTCTGCATAAACTTCTTTTTGAAACTCTCCCAGGTAGTGGGACAATCTATGCTCTTACAAACCACGGTCCACCAAAGAGATGCTCGATCCACTAAATGATTAGTGACACATTTAATTTTGTCTTTTTCAGCATATGTCTCTTCATGAAAATAATCATCAAACTGACTGATGAATGCAAGAACAGTCTTTCCATCTCGAGTTCCATTGAAAGTACGGAATTTGAAATTTCTTTTACTTATCTTTGTTTCCTTGCAGATGGATTGAGCTTCGAGAGTCACATCGATGGTTCATCGGATAAGATCTTTGGGTTGTGGTCCATCTTTGTCAGTAGTCGATTATTGCAAATTGGCCAAATGAACTTGCAAAGCTTGTCGGGCTCTTTGTTCTTCATCAAGCTGCATCATAATTAAATCCAATTTTTGTTCCATCATAGGTTTAGGAAGATCGCCTTCAGCCATTAAATCGTCCATATTTTGTTTCGTCATCCTGTAAAAATCCAAAAGACCTCACACTCTCAAAATCCAATTAGCGGGATGAGCGTAGCTCAAAGTCGGGTATACAAGGCTTATAGATTTTTGTTTGGCTTTCATGGTATTTGACTTTTGGGGTTGTGGGATTTGAAGTCTTTGTAAAATTTGTGTATGACCTTCTACATGTGCTGAAACTGGTTCAACAAGTCTGCGTATACGAACAGAGTCTTCTAGGGAACAACTTTGCAGTTTTGTGCTTCTGCACAGGAACAGTCCTTATGGGAGTTTTTGGAATAAGTCAGTTTTGACTTCTGAAAACTTGATTGAACTTCCTGACTTGCAGAGTGATAAAACTTGCAGGATTTAAGTGATTGAGCCTTTGTAAAGCTTATGGGACTCAAGCTTTTACTAGTCTGCAACTTAACGACGAATTTTAGGGGGGGCGATTTTTCCGCCAAAAATCACGGGATGATGCCGCTGACGCCGATTAAACAATTTGAATCACTAGGCTTTTTAAAAGCTTAGTTTTAAGCTTTAGCTTAAACTTTGAAGATTAAAGATGAAGCTTATCTCTGTTTTGTTTGAGAAAAAATGACTTGAATAGGAAGATATTGACGTGGTCCTCCGCTTCCTGAGGCTGGTCCTTCGCGATCAGAGGCTATAGAGACAGAGGTTCTTGACCGCCAGGAATCCACCCGTATCGACCGTTTGCGATGAAACTAACTGTAGAGCTCAATCGTTCCAGGAGCTCCGCCTTCGCACAAGATGGGTAGCGATTGGAAGCTCTTGATCTCAACTCGCTCTGATACCACTGGTGCACAGATCAGATGCTGTATGCTTGTGTAGTGAGCGTTGGAAGGCCTCCAAGAACAAAATAACTCTACTTTTTGCACAAAACTCAAGGTAGAAAGCATGCACGACATGAATAAGAGACCAATTGGGTGCAATCTCCCCCCATGCCTTGTGTGAGCACTCCATAAAGCATATATTTTATGTATTAATCATCTTCAAGCTCAAATAATAGCCCAAATTACAAAATAGCACGCTTTTGGCTTTTGAGTTTGCTTTAGTGCCAAATAGAAATAAATCTAATGGGCGGGCGCCCAAAGAGCCAGGCATACCCAATACAATGTCCAAATACAAATATCATAATCGTGCGCCCATGCACATACAAAATAATAAATAATTATCCAACGCCTTAATAAATAGGCGCGATACCAGAGCTACTCAAATTGATCAATGACCTTGTGGAGCTAGAAGTGGGAGCAATGTCAGGATCACGAGGCAGACAAGGAAAGGACCGACTGGACTTGGGGGAATTCCTAGTCCTAGTGCAGGAGTTAGTCAATGAGTATGACTTGAGTGACTAGGACAGTAGTTCAGGGCAAGCCAATAGAAGAAGTGGTAGCAAATCTAGAAGAGGAGAGAAAGGCGATTAGAAAGGTTCTAGAGAGAGTATAATTGCCTATAACCACAAGCAAAAGGCTAGGAAACGCCAACAAGATGTAGACATGTATGAGGCCCAGCCCTGGTGCAGCCAAACTAGGAGCAAAAGGCTAGGAAACGCCAACAAGATGTAGACATGTACGAGGCCCATGTGCTAGCCCTGGCTGGTGCAACCAAAGCAGGACCAAATGCAAAGAGAGAGCGAGCAGCAGAGGCTGACTTATCATTGAGTGAACTTGTAGCCATGCGACTCATAGACAATACATCTACTGAGCAAAGCACAATAGCCTTAGCTACAACATTACTCTCGGGATTGGGGGTACGCAAGGGGCAAAGGGGCAATCTAGTATCCCTATTGTAGCAAAGCAGCTAGACAAGTATGAACCTAGCAATGACCCATATAGCTTTGTGGAGCAATTTGAACAAGTTTGCAAAGCAAACGGTCTCACGAACCTTGCACAACGCTCTCAAGCTTTCGGGATGTGTTTAGGTGATAAGGGGAGAATTTGGTACACTAGTCTAGATGCAGCTGAGCGCACGAACTTTGCCCGTCTTAAAGACTAATTTATTAAGAGATTCTTTAAGGTAGGGTACTCTGACAATCTCATCCTCCGGTTGATGAATGTCTGCCAGAGGGAAAAGGAAGATGTAAGAGACTACATCACTCATGTGCATGGCCTCTTCAAGAGGATCCCTGCCAATGAGCAACCTAATGAGAAGGCTGTGTCTATTGTGTTTATAAATGGAATTTGAAGCGAGGATCTCTACAAGGCTTTGGCTAGTAACTCCACTCTACACCAAGACGTGTTAGCTAGAGTCTTTGAAGAGGAAATAAGGGTGGAAGATCAGCTTAGGGAGTGAAGCATGAGGAACACCAATAGGGACAGTACAAGTCAGAGAGCTCCAGAGTGGAAAACAGCTTTAGGAGAGAGAGAGAACTCTAGCATATGGGATGAGGGAAAAGGTGTTGACCAAGGCCAGGAGCTGGTTGAGGTAAGAATGGAGCTTGCATGATTGCAAGAACAGATGAGGAAGCTTGTGCGGTCGCATGTGCAGTGTATACACTGTGGTGGAAACCACCTCCCAGCCGAGTGCCAAGATCCTAGATCTAGGCTGTGCTCAAACTATGGTAGGTTCACTCATGACCCATTGCATTGTAGATTGCCAAGGAGATTTCCATATGCGTAGCAATACAACCCTCCATACTTAGGCAACAAGCCACCTAACCTCTTTGGCAGGGGAGCCCAACTGGCACTTCCAACACCAAATGACAAAAGACTGGCCATTCCTAGGCTAGAGATGAACCCAACAAGCATACCCATACCACTAGGGCCCTATGTAACCCAACCATCGATTGACTCTCTTGTTCACTATGTGGAAGAATCTAGTGAAGAGGAAACCTATGTGAACCCATACATCTCCTATGATGAGGAAGGAAATCCAGTCCTGATAGACTATTCACCAATACCGGTAATGGCGCTAGGTAGAAGAAGAGGCAGAGGCTTTGGAGGACCAAGTCAAGATCCAATCTCATGATGGACATGCGGTCATCCAGGCCATATTTCATCATGCTGCCCGAAAAGGGAACAGGAAAACAAGGATAAAGTTGACCTCCGATGCACCGAGTGTGGAATCACACACCTATTTCCTGACTGTCCTAAACGGAAGCCATCAACTAGTTTTGCCAACGTGCCCTCCGTACCCTTGGGGCTACTCGGTGTGGAGACCTTTGGCAGTGAGGATACGCCCATCCCACTGCATGTCATGACGCAAGCACAGACAAAACAAACATGCTTCTCATTGCTTGGGCTAAGTAACCTGGATGTAGCCTCGTTGGAAAAGAAAAGGCGGAGGAGAAGGAGAAAGATAATAGACGCAAAGATTACCCTTAAGACTGAGGAAGCCACAACTCTAGTGACAAGAAAGAGGGTTACTGATGCAAAGGCAAACACTTCAGTCCCTAAGACAACATAACTGGGAAGTGCCAAGGTAGGGGAATACCCCACCCCAGATAGCAACTCGAGGCTACAGCCAAAGTCAAGGAGTGGGTCAAGGATGCCCGGGAACACCTTAAAGATGTGGATCCCATACTAGAAGACCAAATGGAAGACCTCTCTAGTGTGAGTATACTCGTTTCACCATCGCGACCTCAATCGGGGAACGTACCCACACCACGTGAGATGCCATAGAAGGCAAGACCAGGAGCTAATCATGACATATGGCCAAAGAGTGCAAACCAAGGAGGAAGCAATCGCCTAGCAACCTCCTCACCACTTTAGTAACCACTCCAGTAACCGTGAGCCTAAGAGATTTGCTTTGGCAACACCCTCCCTTATGGCAAGAATTAAAGCATTGGGTGGAGGGAAAAGGGGAGCATACTGCCGACCGCTGACTTGCAAGGGCAGGACGTAGTCATGCTGTCAAAGAGTTTTCTGTTTATGATATAAATCATAGAGTTCTTATGTTTGCAGAAGAACTTCATTAGGATTCACATGAGGAACTTTCATACATAATTTAGTCATTGTTACCCAACATCCGACTTAGATATCACTTAATTTCATAAGTTCTTTTGTAGCTATCATACAATTTTCAGTTATACAATATATATTGACAAAAATTAAGTCTATGGGAACCCACAACTTGATCAAGTGGAGGTAATTGACAGTCTACAGGCTAAGTCACATTGGTTCAAGAGGAAAATTTTCCTGGAAATCAAGAGAAGTGCCAAAAGTCCACTAGGTTTGTATGGGACCTGGAATAATGGACTTATATGACTTATAAGTGACCTAAATGGTCAAACTGAAGTGTGGGAGCTGAAGGGAATGCAACACACATTTTTTGACACAAAAATCAGGCATGCATACATGTGGCTGATGGAGGATGAACTGTGGGCTATGGTGCATGCTCCAAAGCATGCAAACTCAGGGCAAACTGAAGCTAAAGAAGGAGATACAAACAAAGAAGGTGAGAGTTCTTCTTGCCCGTCCATTTGGTATGACGAAAATGAATGGTATGACATTCCATAAAAGGGAAAAACCTGAGGCAAAGTATTCACCCTGCTCTTATGTACATCTTCTTTCATTCTTTTACCATATTCATGGTCCAATGAAGCCCGTCTTCTACCCAAGTACTTGAGTGACTTTGGGGGCAAGCAAAGGGGAGCATTTTGAAGGTGTATGGGCTATTTTGGATTGAAAAAACTAGTCATAAACAGGGCATCCCACTGTTCTTGTCCATTTTGATGAGAAAACAAGTGATCTATGCGGTTGTAAGAGAAGGAATTGACCTCTTAACATCAAGGCTTCATATGTGAATGATTAGAGAAGCTTATTCTTGGGATTATGTGCACTTTTGGAGCTTGATTATGGGCTAGAATTACTGTTTTAAAGCAGGGCTGAAGTAAATTTTATGCTTTGTCAATGCATGTCATGAGTTTTTGATCTATGTCTTGGATGTACTAGAGTCTACCATCAAAATACTTGTATCTTGGAGTTGTTGTCCATTAATGTTCATGAAATAGAAACTCTTTGAGCTTGCATTTGGAGTATGCATTTGGATTAAATCTGAGATAATCCCTAAATGTATTAGCTTATTATCCACATATGCATTTGATGTAATCAAGACAAAGTCTTTCATTCCATTCATGTATGCTAAGTAAAAGAAAAAGCTTGAGGTTTTCTTCTTCAACTAAATCATCTCAAAAACCCAAATCTTATCAAACCCCCATAGCTTTTCAGCTATGGTATGAACTCGAGGAACAAGACAGACTGGAGAGAGAGATAGAGTTCCTAGCACAGGAAAGGCCGACAATCCTCACAACAGAAGCACAAAGGTTGCAACATGAGGCACAATGACTGCAAGGTGCATTGGAGATTGCCAAGGGAGACACAGAGGCCCTCATGGCCATGGCCTTCACACAAAGAAGATTGCACCTTGTAGAGATCCAAAGCCACGAGCAACTAGCGCAAGAAAAGTTAGAACTAATTGCTGAGGTAGAACAGAGATTCAGCATTGCAAATCAAGCAAAAGAAATCATTGAAGAACAGATGGCTCGGAAATCCAGGGAGTGGAACCAACTCTGGGTCTTAACAAATGAACAGCAACAGGTGGTAACCACCTTGGCAAGTGACTTGGAAGAGGAAAGAAAGAAGATGGAAGAGAGAGCCAATGAGTGGGAAAAGAACAATTTTGAAAGGGTTAGGCAATTAACAAAACGCTTGGTGGTGGTTGAGTGCAAGAGAGTGCTTGCCAAATCCAGGGTAGAAGTTGCCGATGTATGAACCAACGCACAAAGGCAAGCCTTTCTCAGCACAGTACTACATGTCACCCAAACATAGGGCAATGATTCAATGGAGAAGGTATGAAGGAAGCTAGAACTGACTACCCGAGCGCTAAGGTATGGCCTTCAAGAACGGGAGCTTCCAATAGGCACATGAATCACGAAAGAGCAGCAATTTCACTACCTGCGCCATGCTCACCTCTCCACTGTTGAGCTTAAGGAACTTGGGTTCAAAGAACAGGAGCAATCAACACCACCACCACAAGTGGCCCCAGCAGTGGCCGAGCAAAATGTCGAAGAGGGTCCGAACTTGGAGCAAGATGCTGAAGAAGAACAACAAAGAATGCCCAGTTTGCCTCTACTAGACCTCTTGCCTGAAGAGCCCGAAGATACCCACATGTCCGAGCGCATTGTGGCAGCTAGAAGAAGAAGGCAGGAACTGGCAGAGGAAGCCCAACGCAGAGCACGGTCATTGCCCAAACAATTCCCTGAAGAGCAGGTGCCATTACGAGGAGATCCCAACCCTATCGATCGGCCTAAGGAATTGGTCATATGGCATGACTGGGAGTTCTAGACGAGACCATTTGAGCTTTCATTTGCTTATCCACACTCTCTCAACCGTGTGTTCCCTCTAGGCATTCAAGTCAAGATCAAGGACCTGGGCAATGATTTTGCAAACAGGTGGATAGAGGAAAGGAGTCCCATAATAACCAGGTGGAGGCAAGAGCTTGCAGATTACTGGAAGGACAAGGTAAACAGGGTTCCCAAAACTGTCCAAGGCTACGAGGCACAGCTGAAGTGGTGGAGGAGGATTTGGGATGCCAATTTTGACAGGTGAGCTACCTTCTGTAGCTCACTTCCTAAAGAACACAACGACCCCATCTACATGCCCTACCCCCGTAGGCATGGAATTGATTATGACAGAACCATTCATGGGGATTTTGACTTTCCTATAATATATAACGCAAATGCTCGGAATCCCAAGGAATGCCTAGTTTTTAGAATAGAGGATCTCCTCCCATCTATCAACCGCTTCCTTGTGGATTTTTCTTCTTGTCCGGATCCAGCCTTCCTAACCACATGTAATGAACGAGTCAACCAAGGCAACTAACATGCCTTATTTGCAACCCAACCAGGGTTCTTTTATTCTTCCAGTTCTTTACTCATCTCCCTCTAACCAAGTTCAGTTGACACATTTGGAAATGCAAGACTTTTCATCTAGGCCTTCAGGATACAGTCTAGATGCATGCGTCCCTTCCATCTCTCTTAGTGCGGTACTATGCAGAGTTTTCCAATCAAACTTACCCATCATGCACATGGTGTGTTAAATCTTAGGCTTATCAAATTCCTATTGATGCAGAGACATATAGTCGAGGAAGCCCACCTCCCTCCCCTCTTTTTTGACATCAATCTAAGGATAGATAGTAGGGCCATGACTAGATTAATGATGAGGGCAACCTTGCTTCCCTTCTTTTGCCTAGAAATCTTAGATAATATGAATGTTATCCGCTTCATGATGTGCAATCATCCCTTCTTGTCATCCACACCTCTGAAGGCCCGGGCTGCTATTAAAGAATATCTACAAAGTCGTGCATTCCTATCCCAATGCTTGCGACCACCCCGTACTCTAGTTGAAGGTGATAGGCACTAGCCAGAATGCCTTCTTTGTATGCAATTCTCCCAAAAAGAAAAGCACGAGGGCTCACTTTGCTCACTACACCTAGGGTTCACCCCTACCCTCTCCCCCCACTTCACGCTTAGGGCACATCAAGGGCAGGACTTCCAGACCTGTCACCCTAAGTTCTGCACTGCACCTCCAACAACACACAAACTGGGTCCTTAAGTGTGTGACATTACCAAGGGCCTACCCAAGGTTAGACCCATCTCCCAGTTCCACTACACATGCACTTACACCATACCGTGAGACAGACACACCCCTTAGGGAGTGCACAACTTTCTCTTACAGGCTATGATCATGACTCAATGGCTAGCGACCGAGCTAAGGAAGATCATCCACGACATCTACTAATGAATAGGAATTTTTCTATAAGTCGGACAAGACACCATGATAGTAGCTTCAGGAGCTTTTGCATACTCCGACAGTTAAATGGACCAACATGCTTGATGTGGCCGACCATGTGCCTGCTGATGGCTACCATGACTCAACCAAATCAAGCAGACGAAAAACTCAGTGATGGACCCACCATTGGCATAGATCTTGGAACCTCATATTCTCCAAATGATTACAGAGCCCCGATTTTGATAGCTGTCGCAGAAGGGGAGCTACAACTGTGTGACAAATGCTGAGCATCTTCATGAAGATCAAAGCACGCCAGAATCTCTCTAGTCATTATTAATAAAACTTCATCACCTCTCATTCACAACAGCACCTTTTGATTGTGGTCATCTACCCACCAGTTCCACTTAGCAACAACACAAACTACCCTACTGCTCCCCACCCCATTGCCATGGGACTAGCACTGAGCTAGGAGGGGGGTAATGTTTATCACAGCACATAGGATCAAAAAATGGAGCAGAGGAGCAGAAAAAATGGAAGAAGGAGATAATCAAAAGGGCACATGAAAAAGGAAGGAAAAGGAACCCCTGATGGAGGTCAAACCTTGAAAATCTGAATGAGGACCTCTCTAGAAGGCCTCAGTGTTGCCTCGAGAAAAGAAAAGAGTAAAAGTGCGCTATTAAATGTGAAGGCACTCCTGAATCCTTGTAAAAGAGTGTCGGGCTCACTCCTGTGCAAATTGTATGCATTATTTGGGAATGGGATAAGTTAGAACGGTGTCGGAGGGGTTTTTGTCAAAAGGTCGAATCCACCGGGGATCAGAAGTAGAAGTAAGTAGAGATAGGAGATGGAAGAGAATATAGAGAATACCCAAGTGGTAAACACGAAAAAAAAAATCACAATGAATTGAAACAATATGTATTGAAAGAACCTGGAATCTTTGCTCTACTCAGAACCAATCTCCAAGCATTAGTTCTCTTGGAGCTCCTTCGTAGACCTAAAACATGGATCAGAAAAATCAGCTCTTTCTCTACTGCACAGAACCCAAATCTGATGGCTCCGTTGGCTCTGAAAGGGGGGTAAAACCCGAGGACACTTGATCATGGATCTCCCAGATCACTCTTTCTTTCAGTTCAATCTGCAATTTTCAGCCTGTTTACAGCGATCGTGACACGCTCGATTTCGTCAATCTGTCCTTCTTGTGAAAATTCTCTAACTGGCTGAAAAAGCAACTAGCTTTTTGCATGCCATCCTAATCTAGAAACTTTTTCTAACTTTTTCAGATTTTTACAATAAATAATATCAAAAATAGACTTAAATTATCCAAAAATCTAGTATTTTCAGATAATCCATGCAACTCGCACTAGTACTAATGGCTCAGATCACATTGACTCTCTAGATCAATAGAGAAGTCGGATGATGATGCATTCCATACATTTTCACACTATGTCCTCATAACATCACGACATCCACCCCCTCTGAACCTGCATATCCTTTGGTATGTGCTAAAATCCTAGTTGTCACTGGATTCTGAGTCCAGCTCCTCATCCTCTACAACCATATCCTTTACTTCTTCATCTTCCATATCTTCCTAGCTAGCCCCTGTATCATGGCCACTATTTTCTTCCAATTTTGGCAACTCATAAGCAGTAGATTTCCGCCTTTTGAATAACTTGATTCTTTTCCCTGCTACCAAAAGTTTTATGGTTGTCCCATCCAGCTCATTTAATGCATAAGTAGCATTATCAAACCCTTGTCTTACCACATAGGGTCCAAACCATCTCTTGGAAACTTTACTCATGGCACTATGCTGGTTATCTAACCTGCTATCATAAATCAATACTCAATCCCCATCTTGTATGGTTCTTGGTCTGAGTCTATGTCTTTTGTCAAACCATTTCTTGTTCTGTATCCTTGCTACCCTTAACTTTGTAGTTGCTACCTCTATGTTTTCTGACTTTCTTTCCAACTGTCTAATGCGTAAGGCCAACAACTCCTCTCAATTCAACTCCTCCTCCCAAGCTAACAGACTCCATGTGACAGTCATCTCTTCTATCGACATGATAGGTTTTTGACCATACATCAATTCTACAGGCATATATCTTGTAACAGTACTATGAGTTGTTCTGTCAACCCACAAAGTATAAGGGAGCAATCATGGCCACTCTTTTATCTTCTCTCCACATGCTTTTGCCAATGCCTTCACAATAGGTGGATGACCTCTTTCACTTTTGCCATTTCCTTCACGGTTATAGGTTGAAGTTAAAGCAATCTTTATCCCCAACCGTGCAAAGAAATCATGAGCTTCATCTGCATCCAACTCACCCTTATCTGCTGTAATTTTTCCCACACAGCCTTATCGACAAAAGATCTCTTCTAAGAGAAAAGTACATATGGCATTTGCCATCTTAGTACGTAGAGCTCTCCCTTCCACTTGATTAGTCAATTCTTCACGAGCAAGCACAAGATACCTCATTCGTCAAAGACCTGTAGGCATTGTGACCAAATCCACCACCCACTTAAAATGAAGAGACAATGGATATGTGGGTTGCAATCCATCTTGATGTCTCACAATTGAATACATTTGACATGTCGTACATGTTTCCACAAAGTGAGCAACATCCTTATACATACCCTGCCACCAATATCTTTCTTTGATCATTATAAAAGTACCCCAAACACCTCAATGACCAGCCCACAAACTTTCATGAAATTCTTGCATTACTTTTACTTGTGAAGCTCTGTCACCCAAAACTCGCAATGGCATACCCTGTTTCTTTTTAGCATGTTTCCATAAGTATCCATCTTTTAAGAAAAATCCATAGGCTTTCCTCTTGATCTTCTTAAACTCCTCATCTGACCATTCATCTCTCTTTGTTAATGTACTGAGATATTGATCAATTCTCAGCCATTCTCCTGCATATTTGTCTTCCAGAAACACTTCTGCACAAGATGCAAAACATCTAAAGTGTCTTGTCTTGTTTTTTGGAACTAAATGCTTCTCTGTCAAGATTTCTATTTACAACATATAGATTTATTCAGAGACACTACATGGCATGAGATCTTCTCTAGCAGTCACAATTTTATGCTTTTGTCTCTTCACACCTTCAAACTAATATAGGATTGCATGAATTTTACCATGGCATCACACAGGATAGCCCTTGTCCATTGCAAAAATGGAGCTGCAGAGTGAATGTTTCTCATAGCCTTCCTCTTTGTTTTTCTCATATGGAGAGTTCCAAAGAACTTACTCACTTTACTTTGCCCATCCATGCCATTTCCTTCAGTTCCATAGGCTCTTTGCTTGTAGTAGGAGAAGAGGATGATGGCATCAAGATTATCAGTACCAGTGACAGCTCTATTGTGAGAGTCCTTAAAGGCCGCAATGCACCTATCATTAGCCTTGCACTTGACCCCAACAATGAGTTTTTGGCATTAGCTCTGCTACTAGTGATGGCTCTATCATGTGCACAAAATGTTTATTTTCTGGAAATCTATGCAAAGTTCTTTTGTGGACACAATGTTGCACCAGATGTTTCCCAACACTCGTAGTCTCACTCTTTACTCTCTAAATGCAATCAAACATTGCAACATTTCATTCAAGTTCTTGTTTTGTGGAACTAAATGCTTCTCTGTGAAGATTTCTATTTACAACATATAGATTTATTCAGAGACACTACATGGCATGAGATCTTCTCTAGCAGTCACAATTTTATCCTTGTGTCTCTTCACACCTTCAAACTAATACATGATTGCATGAATTTTACCATGGCATGAGTTCATGGCTCAGAGCCTTAGATATAGGATCACATTAATTTTTATTATGCGAATCAATTTGTTTAACTCAGGATAGCCCTTGTCCATTGCAGAGATCGAGTTGCACAGTGAGTGTTTCTCATAGCCTTCCTCTTTGTTTTTCTCATATGGAGAGTTCCAAAGCACTTACTCACTTTACTTTTCCCATCCATCCCATTTTCTTCAATTCCATAAGCTCTTTGCTTGTAGCAAGAGAAGAGGATGATGGCATCAAGATTATCAGTACCATTGACAGCTCTATTATGAGAGTCCTTAAAGGCCACAATGCACCTATCATTAGCCTTACACTTGACCCCAACAATGAGTTTTTGGCATTAGCTCTACTAGTAGTGATGGCTCTATCATGTGCTGGTGCCTATCATCTATCAAGAAAATCCACACATTGTACCATGCTGCACCCTAGGAGGAATGAAATTTCTTGGCATTGAAAGGGAGATGTCTTGGTAGTTCTTGGCACAAAAAATGGCATGGATGTGATTATGTATGATTGGGATACAGGTGAAAAGGTCTTTAGCCTCAAAGGTGGGCATTCAGCTTCAATTGGCTGATTAGCCTGGTCACCAAATGGCAAATACCTTGCAACTGCATGAGGTGACAATCAAGTCATCATATGGGATGTGGATAACATGCAAGACATATACTACCAGAAGTTTGAATCTCAAATCTGCAGCTTAGTGTGGAGACCGAAAGGAAATGCTTTAGCCATTGGTGACTTGAATGGAAAATTTGGTATTTGGGAACTTGTTGTTCCATCTCACATGACCCTACCTGGTAGTGATGCTAGTTTTCCTTTAGTTATTGATAGAGAAGTGATGCTACACTTCAGTGATGATGGGGAGGATGGAGAGTAGCTTCATAGTGAGGAAGAAGGTGGATCTTCACCTGATAGAAGACCCAATTCTCCTTCACATCCTGATTTAAGAAAGAAGGAAATGAATAAAGGTCATGACAGGCTCCAACAGTCATTCTATTAAAGTTGAGGCTCTGCTCTAGAATAAAAACATAAGCTTCTCATTTGGAGTCACTATAGGTGGACACCTAGTGCATGCATTACAAACTCCTTTTCAGCCTTGCTCTACTATGCCTAGTTCAGGCAAGCCCCATTTTATTTTTTTCAATCTCATAGGCAGCATCACCAGCTGTTAGAATGAAGAGCTGTCACACATAGAGGTGTTTTCTCCCTTGCAATGTTCTCATAATCAGATGCATGATGATCATTGATTACAATAGTCAAACCAGGCTCTATTGCACCATTGATTTTTCTTGGGGATTTGTAGGTGGAGTTTCATGATGCATGGAAAGGGGTTCCTATGTCCCCAATGATAGACTATTTTGGCTTCAAAATGGCTGCTATGAATGATAGTGGCTGCATTTTTGCATCTCATAGGAATGGGAAAAAGAATCCAAGTACCATCCTTTATCTGCCTTTAAGTAGCTGGGCAAACAATAGTGAGGTCCACCCATTCCATTTCAATTAACTTTTTGTGCAGTATTTCTACTGTGCTTCTCATAAATGAATGATGGAATGATAAGTTTTCTTGGTAATGATTCAGTGATCAATGCGGCTTGCAACAGAGGAGGAGGCAAGGCATTAGCTCTTGGATGTGGATGGGTAGCTGTCTCAACTAGTCTCAACCACCTCCGACTATTTTTTGAAGGTGGTTTGTAGGTGTTGCCTCATTTTCAAAGTCTGAAGTATGAATATGATCTTGAATAAAGCTACTTGTGACTTGGCTTGATTGTTATTCACTATTTTCATTTGTATGTTGTAGACTTCATTGCTATCTTTGGTAGGACCAGTGGTCACCATGGCAGGTGAGAAGGAGCTTCTCCCTATTATTCTACATGCAAGCTCTCCCTTGTCTTGTGACCAGCAGGTAGATGCACCTTATGTCAAGCATAGTCGTAATACTGCAAATAATTGTTGTCTTGGTTTGTGATGAAATTGCATGATTCTTTTTCTTTGATTGTGTATTCATTTCACGTGATGCAATTCACGATATTCAATGTGGCAGAACAATGAAGAAAAGTGTTGGAAGGGCCATTTTCCTTGAGTCTTTGCTCTCACCTTACTTGGCTGGGTTTTAGCGACACTGGTTTTCTTAGCTCATATGATTCCAAGGTGCTGATTATTGGATCCATTCCAAAACTGATCGTTTCTAGATTTTAAACCTAAGCTCTTTTAGGCAATGAGAAAGTTGTCTAGTAGATTGGATAATGAGAAATCATATATATGTGCATAGAGACACTATTGAGCCTCTTTCTATTCCTTGTGCATGTCTTTCTTGATACTTATTTGTGCTATCTTAAAGGGCTTTGATGCAATGTTCAATATTCTTCAAGAAAAGCTAGAAAAGTACCTGAATCAGTGGGAGGAATATTATTGAACTAATTGCTTCACATCTCTAGTTGAATCTTCCAGTATTAAAAAGGTGTGCAACTGAATTGCAAGCTTGTTATCACTCTGCTTTCCCGTTTTTAAAGCTATAATTAAACTTTGTGCATGGTTATGCTTTCTTATGCCAATATGTACTGGTACAATGTTTGGTCAGGCACTTTGCTGGAATTTACAAGCTTTTCTTTTCTCAATAGAATTCTTCTTTGCTTAAGAAGGAGACAGATAATCTAGACAGTGTATCAAAAGAGGAGAAATTGGATGCAGAACTTGAATAAGTTCGTAGTGAGCTACACAGTGTATGTTAATGTTTTATGTTCAAGGTGAGACATGCACCTTGCAAGTTTCACTATATACATATGACTACACATGATTTCATTGTGCTTTCTCAAACACTCTGGTTGGTATATGTGTGATAGGTTGGGAAAGAGTCAGCAAGAATACACAAGGAGATGCACAACTTGGAAAGATTTTTAACTGTAAAGAAAACACATGAAGATGCTCTGCAGGATACTATAGTATAGCTTAAAGGTGAAGAGCATCATGACATGCTAGAAGGTACAAATTTCTAACATTTTATTGTAAGCCATAGTTTACATAAGGGTTGCAGACACATGGGTTTTGTGAGGCTTCTGTCTTGGAGTACATATAGCTTTGGATGCTAAGAATGAAGTTGATGATTAGTATAGCAAGCTTGGAAGTGAACTGCAGAGAGAAAAAGAGGAGAGATAAGACTACAGAAGAGAGTGAAGAAGTGGAAAAGTGAGAGAAAGAGTGACGAGGAGAGAGAAATACTAGAATAGGAGAGAGAAAGACATGAAAGAGAAAGAAGCCATTGAAGCTGAGAGCAAGGTGAAGAGGAGAAGGACATTATTGTATTAACGTGTTAAAGATGAGAAAAATTTTACTTGTCCTCTCCTTTTATAACAATGTCAATGTGACATGGCATCAATATTATTTACACACTAAATCCCTATTCTTCCCAGCTTCTTACAATCCATCCCATCCCAAAGGTTTTTGCTCTCAGTCAGTCATTATCACATACAGGTTCTATTGGAGGAAGGGAATATCCATCTTAGATCATAGTGAAAATTCCATGGCTAAAGTATTGCATCATCATGCTTTAATTTGAATTATATAGAAGGGGCCATGAAAATGCACTCTCTTTGAATTTTAGATTTATAGAAGGGATATAACTATTGCCTCCAAAATTCACACAAGGGGTGTATATAAATGGTTTAAATTTTTTAAAAGGGGCTTTTAAACTATCCTTTGAATGCACATGATATAGAGGGCTTCTATACGGTGATCCCCCTGAGAGCAATGGTTGCAGGTTCGATTTAATGCAAAAGGTTATTTTGTAGAAGACTTTAATGATAAGTGTAGATTGATTACAAAAGAAACTAGAGTTCATCACATGTTCACTTTAGATGCTAGAATTCCTACTATGAATGATGTTATGTAAACTAAAGGCAAATGAGTGATTGCAAACATTAAAATATAGCACAAATATATTAGATATACAAATGTGTAAATATTAAAATTAATGTATTTTAAAGGGCTGATTACAAGGTTTCTTGTTTTCAGAGTTAGAAAATTTCATAAAGTGTATAAAGCATGTCAGTTTGGTAAGCAAGCAAGATAATATTTTTTGCATGATAGAGATATGGGTAGAAGTATACTTGATATTGTGAACACACATATTTCGGGGCCTACATAGAATATATCTCTTGGTGGTAGAAAATACTTTATCATGTTTATTGATTATTGTTCAAGAAAGCTATAGATATATTTCATGAAGAAAAAGAGCAATGCATTTGAGCGCTTTAAAACTTTCAAGGCTGCTATTGAAATAAAAACATACTTGAAAGTTAGTACTTGAGGTCAGATGGAAAAGGAAATTATCTCTCTAATGAGTTCAATGACTTCTTGAGTCTCATGGGATAAAGAGACTCTTTACTCACAAATATATCTCATATAAAAATGGGATTACTGAAAGAGAAAATAAACATATTAGCGCGCATATGAAGAATTGAAAAAGGCTCTTACGACTGCACCAATCTTGCGAGCCCCAGACTGGAATGTAACATTCCATGTGTACGTAGACGCCTCTAAGTTCGCTATTGGAGCCGTGCTATGCTAGCCTGGTGAGCATAACTTGGATTACCCGGTGAGTTTTGCTAGCAGGCAGCTCACAGGAACCTAGATGAACTATTCCACAACAGAAAGGGAGGGGTTGGCCATGGTATTTGCGGTAAAGAAATTTAGGCATTACCTGTTGGCCACTCCCTTTGTCTTCTTCATTGACCATCAAGTCCTACTGTATCTTGTGAACAAGCCTTGCGATACGGGGCACATAGCTAGATGGTTACTCCTTTTACTGGAGTTTGACTTCTCTGTGGTTGTACGCAAAGGAAAGTAGCACTACATGGCTGACCACATGTCCCGCATGCCCACAGGAGAAGCTGCTGGACAAGGCGTGCCTGATGATTTACTGGATGCCCATCTTTTTAACTTGTCTAGTGAACGAGAATTGTTTAGAGCGGGTCTGACGCCATATTGGGGCGATGACATAGTGCAAGTGCTAGAAAATGGACTACCAGAGCGACCCATTGAGAAGGCCAGGCTGAAGAGACTTATCCTGAAAATTCAGCCCTACCAACTGATAGCTGGCCAACTCTACAGGCTGGGACAAGATGGTTTATTGCGCAGATACATGTGTAAGCACGAGATGCACGATGCATTAAACAAAGCACATGGCATAATCGCTAGCAGGCATTTTAGTGGGAACACAACAGCCCGAAAAGTGTTACAATCCCAGCTATGGTGGCCCACCCTATTCCGCAATGCAGATAAATTTGTACAGCACTGCGATGAGTGCCAAAGGACCAAAGTGCCTATGCAAAAGGACAAGATGGAGATGACCCCTGTCATGGCCCGACAACCCTTTGAAAAATGGGGCATCGATTTTATTGGTCTTGTCAGTCCTACAGCACAATATTCCCAAGCTCAATACATCATAGTGGCAATCGACTATTTAACAAAATGGGCAGAGGCACGAGCCACGAGGAAGAACGATGCTAGGACCACCGCAAAATTCTTGTGGGAGTAGGTCATTTCACGGTTCGGTTGTCCAATCGAACTTGTAAGCGACCAAGGCACATACTTCATTAATGAAGTGATTTCCCACTTGCTCTCTACCTTCCTAATAATTCATCGGAAGTCCTCTCCCTATTACCCTCAGGCTAATGGCCAAGCCGAATCCACAAACAAAATTCTAGTCAATGTGCTTACAAAAGTCGTGTTTACTTCGAGAAGTGACTGGGATAACAAGCTAATGGCGACCTTGTGAGCCTATCGCACAGCTTATAAAACGGCTATGGGACAGATGCCCTTTAGGCTGACTTACGGAACTGAAGCCATTTTTCCCATAGAATTCTTCATCCCTAGTTTGAGGCTAGTAGTCCAGGAACGTTGGGAGGGAAGAGAGGCGTGGACCAACCGCTTAGTAGAACTTGAGCATTTAACGGAGACCCGATTCCTCGCCACTCACTCTTTCATTTGTGAAAAGGCTTGACGAAAGATGTGGTTTGACAAGCATGTCACGCAGCGAGACTTCGAACAAGGGGACCTTGTTCTGCTGTACTCAGTAAAAGGACATAAAAAGAAGATGAAGTTTCGGGGGCTAGGGCCTTTCAGGGTATGCGTAATCGGTAGGACCGGAAATGTCGAGTTGGAAACACTTAACGGTGAGGGAATAGGCTTCTTTAATGGCAGCCGCATTAAAAAGTACTATCCTCTTTCACATCCATTACATGAGCCACCCATGCTAGAACCCCCCACTGAAAGTCCGCATGGCTACTGTAACTGACCCGACAGATCAAGACGAGGAAGTAGTGGCACCGGCGTACCTGCGGATCACAGTTGCAGCAGGAGCAGTGTATTGTTTCGACGCCTTGATTGATGAAGGTGCTGGCTACAACATCCTAACACATGACCATTGGACATGCATTGGTCAACTGCAACTACAGCCCACTAACGCTCAACTCACCCCGTTTGGGGGTACCGCTTACCCACTCCTAGGGAAATGCAAGGTGGTCATTTCCATCAAGTCTGAAAGTTTACCGGCCTTCTTCCATGTGTTGCCTGACACTAAGGACACTGGTAATGTATCACTATTAGGTCGCACTTTCAAGAAACAAACCAACTGTAATGTGGATTACAACCTGAATCACATACATCTTGCTATCGGCAATGTGCGCATAGTGACAACTTTCAGCAAGGGCTGCCCTAACTCCCATACTTTTACGAAGCTGCCGATAGAAACCCCTACGACCACGCTTCAGCCCGAGTCTAAACAGATGGAAACTATGGCCTCATGCTGAGTTCTCAACCCCAGATCCATGCCCACCAGGAGCGCTCACAAGGCCAAAGAGTCCATGTTTCTATGGGTACCGAAACGCCAAAAACCACATCCAGGTAAACCACCACTTGTGATACGCCAAGGTGACTGTTGTGTATTTATGTCACCGACTTGTCAGTTGCAGACGCGGTTGGTACACCGCCCATGAATAATAGCTACATGACAGCTATCCTTATCTACTCTAGTTCGTGGCTCAGTTAGTATGCCACCTTAGTTAGTTGAGTTTGGTTTAAGACCCATATATAGGGTTCTTCTATTTCTTTTGTATGTGAGTTCTTTTGGCTTCCACAACTAAGAAGAGGAAAACTGTTTTCAGCCTCCACCCTTGTGTGTATTCCCCCATTGTGCAAGCAAGAAAGCTACAAGTGAGACTCCTTCCTTCTCTCCCACAATCTTGACATGGTATCAGAGCCTTGTTCGTGGTAAGGAGCTCAAGAAAGCAAGCCAAGCTTGCAGTGTTCTATAAGAGGAGCAGTGTTGCTTTCATTTTCTGTTTTGGGAGTAGATCTCTACAGGTAGCCCAGCCGGAAAGTGCAGGAGTGCATTGTCTCAGGTTGAGATGCCCTTCGCGGTGAAGCAAGAGGGCAGTATATGTTGCGGGTAAGGGCTTTAGCCCTTAGAGACCTTGTTTTTTTTATTTGAGGCCATTTCGGGGCCTGTTTTGGAGGCGGAAGTTTTCTGCACGCACTCAAGAAAAGGCCCAGTTTTATGCTGTGCAACCACTGTTCTACAGGTCGGTGAAAAGTTACTGTAGAAATTGCATCATATGCTTGTGCGCAGAGACATTGGGAGTTACAGAATCATCCCTGTTGCCTGTTGATGCAAAATCATCACTAGGAAGTGATTGTGTGGTCAAATACCACTTTCGTCAGTTTTGTAGATTTGCCTTTGTGAGGCTGAAGCTGTGTTCTTTGCAATGACAGAATTTTTTGCAGTGTTCTGTAATGGCGTCTGATTCTCTCTCACAGATTGTCACTGAAAAGCTTGACAAGAACAACTTCCAAGCATGGAAGTTTAGAATGACGAATTTCCTTATGGGAAAAGGATATTGGGAATTTGTTGCAGGAAATGAAGAAGAACCAGTTCTTCCTGATGTTCCCAATCAACAGTAAATGCAGGCATTTAAAGCATGGCATGAGAGAGCCAGGAAAGTTATGTACTGGCTGTCTATCAGCATTTCAGACTCTATGATTGTGCATATTCAAGACGCAAGTACGCCAAAGGAGGCATGGGATACTTTGTCAAAAATATATAGCACAAATACGCAAGCCAAAAAAATGCAGCTCAAGCAAGAGTTGCATAATGTGCAAAGAGAAAATATGAGCATCAATGACTACCACATGAAGGTGAAGAAGATTGCAGATGCACTTGCTTCCATTGGGTCGCCAGTGGAAGATGATGATTTAGTTTCTGTGACCTTGAATGGTCTAGGAAAGGATTATGCACAGTTCCGAACATCCATTTCCGTCCGTGAAAGATTTCCTGATTTTGAGGAGTTGATTGCTCTTCTAATTTCTGAGGAGCAGAGAAATGGTGGTGCATCTTTTTCAAGAGGAACTTCAAAAGAAGTTGTCTTCTACTCAAATGCTGGAAGAGGTAGAGGCAGAGGTAGAGGAGGCTGATATGGAGGCCATGGTAGAAATCAGAATATGCAACAAACTCAAGAAAACAAGTCCTATGGAGGAGGACGTGGTAACTCTAGAGGCAGGGGGAGCCAAAGAGGTCGTGGTGGATGGCAAAGAGGCCAAAATGCAAACAGTAATGTTGAATGCTACTACTGTGGTAAAATGGGTCATATGGCTAAAGACTACTATAAAAAGCAGAATGACATCATGAATGGAAAACTGCAACAAGGGAATTATGCATCTTCTAGTAGACAGGGTGATGACAGAAATGAGCAATTGTTTATGGTGCAGCACATGAACAATTCTGTGACAAGTGCAGAAGAAAGCAATGATGTATGGTATGTTGACTCAGGTGCATCAAACCACATGACAGGTCATGCAAAATGGATGGAGGATGCAAGAAAAATGGAAAAACCAGGATTTGTGGAGACTGGTGATGATACTGCACATCCTATTGTGCAAATTGGAAAAATTCCTTTGTCTATGCAGGATGGGAAAAAGAAATACCTGTCCGATGTATTTCATGTCCCGAATATCACCAAGAATCTGGTTTCTGTTGGTCAAATGGTTGAGCAGGGCTTGCAGGTCAGATTTAATCCTCATGGATGCTTTGTTGAGGATATGAAAAATAAAGGTCGCTTGATAGCAAAAGGAAAGAAGAAGGGTAGAATGTTTACATTGGATGCAGACATGTCTGAATTGAGTGCAGCAATGTTTGCACATGGGACCGGTGTAGTTGCAGATATTGATATCTGGTATAAACGCATTGGTCATGTTAATGTACAGTGACTTAAATCAATGCAGGCCCAAAATATTGTTGCAGGTTTGCCCAAATTCAAGGTTGCAGAAATGCATAAGGTATGTGAAGCCTGTCAATTTGGAAAACAGGCAAGGAAACCATTTCCTAGACATGTTCAAGAGAGTGAGAAGCTATTGGAATTAATCCACTATGATGTGTGGACTACTAAAGCTGCATCTCTTGGAGGCTGTCATTATTTTGTCACTTTTATTGATGACTATAGCAGAAAAGTTTGGGTGTATTTTATTAAAAAGAAAAGTGAAGTTTTTGGGCATTTCAAAACCCTTAAAGCTATGGTTGAAAAAGAAACAGGCCTGCAGATAAAATGCCTAAGGTCAGATGGAGGGGGAGAGTACCTCTCAAATGAGTTTGCAAGGTTCCTGCAGGAGCATGGCATAAAGCAGCAATATTCATGCAGTCATACCCCACAACAAAATGAAATTGCAGAAAGGAAAAACAGGCATATTGGAGAGGTATCTCGTGCCATGCTCAATGAAAAAGACTTGCCAGATTTTTATTGGGCTGAAGCAGTTGCTACAGCAGTCTACATAATGAACAGGACTCCCACTGCAACAATACATGGAATGACTCCAAAGGAGAGGTATACTGGTAGGAAACCAGATATTTCTCATTTGAAAATTTTTGGTTGCATTGCCTATGTACATGTGCCAGATGAGTTGAGATCCAAGTTGGATCCAAAAGCTGAGAAATACATCTTTATTGGTTACTCTCTGCAGCAAAAAGGGTATAGATGCTATAACCCTTCTACTCGTAAGTTTACAGTGAGCAGAGATGTTGTTTTTGATGAGATGAGTAGCTGTATAAACCAGTAAATGTGATTGATGATGTAGATGCACAAAATGGTAATGATGCACATAATTCACAGCAACAGTCACAAAATATTAGTGGACCTGGAGCGTCCTTTAGTAGTGGTTCACATTCTTTGCCATGGACAGGCAGATTGAGATCAGGAGAATCTTCTCAAAGTAATGCAGATAGTGGTATGCAGGTATCACAAAAAGGAAAAGAGAAGGTTGATCAGCCCATGTTTGATGTGAATGCAGGTCACTCTTATGTGGATGGTGAATCCAGTGGCTCAGAACAGAGCATTGATGATGAGTTGGGTATTCCTTCTATTGTTACACCTAGAGTAAGGAAGACCAGGGATGTTTTGAGAGCACCCGGGAGTGAACCTACTTTGTGCAGGTCTACGAGAGCTAGGTATCCTGTGGATAGGCTAAAATATGATGGATTTACAGCCATTCACTATGCATATATGGTCAAAGTGATACAGGAACCAGAACCCACTTCTTTTGAGCAAGCCATGGGAAAAGAAAAATGGGAGAAAGCCATGGATGAAGAGATGGATGCCTTGGAAGCAAATGCTACATGGGAATTGGTACCTTTGCCTAAAGGTAAAAATGCAATCGGCTGTAAGTGGGTTTATAAGGTGAAGCACAATGCAGATGGTTCTGTGAATAGATACAAGGCAAGATTAGTAGTCAAGGGGTATGCACAAACATATGGCATTGACTATGAAGAAACATTCAGTCCGGTTGCAAGGATGGAAACCGTAAGAGCAGTCATTGCTATGGCTGCATCAAAGGGATGGTCTTTACATCAGATGGATGTAAAGAATGCCTTCTTGCATGGTGATTTGCAAGAAGAGGTCTATATGGAGCAGCCACCAGGTTATGTGCATGCTGTTCATCCTGAGTTTGTTTGCAGGTTGAAGAAAGCCTTGTATGGCTTGAAGCAAGTACCTAGAGCATGGTCTGACAAGATAGGACAGTATCTTGTCACTATTGGCTTTCAGATTTCCAAGGCAGATTTCTCACTTTATGTGAGAAAAACAGAGAAAGGTATTATGCTACTTGTCATTTATGTTGATGACTTGATTATGACAGGTGACAGTGATGAAGATATCCTTCATGTGAAAATGCTATTGAAGCAGAAGTTTGAGATGAAGGATTTGGGAGGGCTGCATTATTCCTTGGGCATTGAGGTGATTAGATCACCAAGTGGGATACAGCTCTTGCAGAGGCAGTATGGATTGGACATGCTGTCCAAATATGGGATGACAGGCTGTAAGCCTATTTTAGTTCCTTTGGAGCAGAATGTGAAGCTAAGCACAGATACAGGTGAGCTTCTAGAAGACCCTACTATGTACAGACGCATAGTAGGAAGCTTGATTTATATGACTATTACCAGGCCAGATTTGAGCTATGTTGTTGGACTGGTAAGTCAGTTTATGCAGGCTCCAAGGAAACCACATTTGGATGCGGCTAGACGCATACTCAGGTATGTGAAGTCCACATTGCAGTATGGACTATTTTATGAGACTGGGGTTCAGATACAATTGCATGGATACACTAATGCTGATTGGGCTAGTAGTATTTCTGATAGACGATCTACCAGTGGATATGTAATCTCTTTTGGGAGTGCTGCAGTCACTTGGAGCAGCAAGAAACAGCCTACAGTTGCCTTGTCGAGCACAGAGACTGAGTACAGGGGTGCAGCAATGGCTGCATGTGAGGTAGCTTGGTTGCATAAGCTACTTTATGATATGCATTAGTCTACAAATGGGCCAGTTGTCATTATTGTGACAACATGAGTAGTATACACTTGGCAAATAACCCAGTCTATCATGCTAGAACAAAGCACATTGAGGTGCATTATCACTATATGCGAGAGAGGGTTTTACTAGGTCTTATTGATCTAGTTTATGTCAGCACAGAGGATCAGGTAGCTGATATATTCACGAAGGCATTGGGCGCAGAGAAGCTGCGCAAGTTCAGAGACCTCCTTGGTGTACAGGAATTGGGATTGAGCTCGAGGGGGAGTGTTGAGATATCGAGCTCCACTCATGATACGCCAGGGTGACCGTTGTGTATTTATGTCACTGACTTGTCAGTTGCAGACGCGGTTGGTACACTGCCCATGAATAATAGCTATATGACAGCTATCCTTATCTACTCTAGTTCGTGGCTCAGTTAGTATGCCACCTTAGTTAGTTGAGTTTGGTTTAAGACCCATATATAGGGTTCTTCTATTTCTTTTGTATGTGAGTTCTTTTGGCTTCCACAACTAAGAAGAGGAAAACTGTTTTCAGCCTCCACCCTTGTGTGTATTCCCCCATTGTGCAAGCAAGAAAGCTACAAGTGAGACTCCTTCCTTCTCTCCCACAATCTTGACACACACCCCCTAGGAAATACACCACTTTTCTTGTAGGTTATGTTCATGTTTCAAGAACGGGCTGCTTGGCTGAAGGCGATCATCTACTACATCCTCCAATGACAATGAATTTTTCCAAAAGTCGGACATGACCCCATTACTGCAACTTTAGGAGCTTTGCTGCGAAGGCTTCAATGGCTCAACAGATTTCATGTTGACAACTATCCGCCTATTGATGGGTTGCCATTGGCATAGATCTTGGAACCTCACCGTCCGATGATCCATGTCCACTACCTCAAGATCTACGGATCGCTTATTAGCATCACAAGCCTAAAGACTTTCAACTCAAAACTGAAGGTCCTCTACTCCCAGACAAGGGTTTTCAGTCTAGGCCATGGCTTCTCAAGGCAAACAACGTTCGGGGGGTTTCTCCAGAATAAATCCCTCCAATACCATCCTCCTAAGGGACTACTTCTTGTTTCAAGCGTTTCGGATACTCAAACGACGACCGGCTCCACAGGGGTGCCAGAACAATGAGAAAGATGCCGAGAATTGTTAGGAAGACTAACGCACGCTGGAATCTCTCCTGGTCATTGTCATCAAACCCCATCACCTCTCATTCACAAGCCTCAATGTCCTCTACCCACCAGTTACACCTAGCAATAGCATCATCTATCCCACTACTTCCCACCACAGTGCCATGGGACTGGCACTCCTCTAGGAGGGGGGTAATGTTAACCCCAACATGAAGAAAGCAAAAGAAAGCAGAAAAGACACAGGGCAAAGGCAGAAAAAAGGTAGCCCAACTAAAGAAAGAAGAGGAAAAAAGACCAAAAGTGCAAGGGCAACCTTAAAAGTCCAAGGCAAATGCCGAAGGGGAAAGGTGCATTTTAAAATAGAAAAGGCGCACCCTGAAATCTTGTAAAAGAGCGCTAGTGCAATTTGTAAATGTAGACAAGCGGTGGAAAGGAAGCTAGGAGGATAGACGGACAATGAGAAAAGGGGCCTAGGCTAATGGTCGGCCATGTAAAAAAAGGGGGATGACCGCCCATGGAAATTAGGGCATGTATATAAAGTTAAAAAGTGAATGAGAAGCTGATTCTCGTGTGTGGCAGAAAGCTTCTTCTTCTTCTCCTCTTGTTTCTTGCCTTCCTGCTTATGCTTGAGAAAGGGATTGAGAGAGTGTGAGAGGGAGTGAGGGAGTGATTGTGTGAGGGTGAGGGATCTTGGAGAAGGAGCTCTCCATCTTTTCTCTTCATCTTCTCCTCCTCTCTTCTCTTCTCTTGTCTCGTGCATGGCTATGGAGGATGAAGCTCATGGGAGAGGGATTGAGGTTGCTTGAGCTTGCCTCAAGGATCGTGGAGCTGCCGGTGTGCAAGAGAGAGGAGGGTACTCGATCGAGCATCAAGGTAAGCTCACTACACCTGTAAGGTAGGCATTGCGCGTCGGCTATGTGAGAGGTAGCCATGGCTGCTCGGTTCGAAATACTTGAGCAATAAGTGGTCCGTAGGTCTCGGGGTAGAGCTTGAAGAGCTCCCACAATAGATTACAAAGTGTAGATAAACACCCAATTGTGAAATTAGCACCTAGATTCTATGGACCATTTAAAATCATTCACAAAATCAATGACAATGCATTTAAGTTAGAACTACCACCACATTGGAAAATTCACAACACCTTTCACATTAGTTTATTACGAGCCTTTAGAGGCCAATTACCTGTACACCGTGTTTATGAAAATCCACCTTTGTTAGATGAAGAGACTGAAATCCTTGAGCCTGAAGCTATCATAGATACTGACTTTATGACCACTAGAACTGGCCGTAGATATTCTAGATATTTGGTCAAGTTTAAAAACCATCCTGTTGAAGAGACCCAATGGATGTATGCTAAAGACTTAAATGCTTTCCCCATTCTGTTAGCACCACGTTGAGCTAATAACAATTGAGGACAATTGCTATCCCACCCTGAGGGTATGATGCCATGAGGCATATTTCACGGTGGATTCCGTGCCACGGTGGATTCCGTGAGGTTTTACGGTGGAACCCATAAACTTTGTTGACCGAGGCTCATACACAAAGTGGATTCTTTGTGCGAAAAGTCAATGGGAACGCCTATCCTTTTCGGGCATTTCGTTAATTTAGTGTGTACATGGGTGATTCCATAGCGGGTGATTTCGTAAAATACATATTAAATTAATAAACGTTTATGAGTTTAGAGTGCGCACTCGTGATAAATTAAGGTTAGGATTGATTTCTAACCAATTGATTTATTTATGTAGCTGAAGACTGCTAGGTATTCACTTTTGTCGGTTTAATTGTATTATTTTACTAACGATTTTGAATGCTTCAGTTGATGTGCAGAGATAGCAGTAGTGGCGGAGGAAAGCATTGGAGGATAGCATGTATTCGAGTTATCACTTATATTTTAATGGGCACATACCTTAGGCATGGCACCTATATTTTGTCGCGCCTATTTATTAAGGCGTTGGATATTTATTTATTATTTTGTATGTGCATGGGCGCACGATTATGATATTTGTATTTGGACATTGTATTGGGTATGCCTGACTCTTTGGGCACCCGTCCATTAGCTTTATTTCTATTTGGCACTAAAGCAAACTCAAAAGCCAAAAGCATGCTATTTTGTAATTTGGGCTATTATTTGAGCTTGAAGATGATTAATACATAAAATACATGCTTTGTGGAGCGCTCACACAAGGCATGGGGGAAGATTGCACCCAATTGGTCTCTTGTTCATGTCATGCATGCTTTCTACCTTGATTTTTGTGCAAAAAGTAGAGTTCTTTTATTCTTGGGGACCTTCCGATGCTCACTACGCAAGCATACAGCATCCGATCTGTGCACTAGTTGGTCATTAAAAGTCAAGTCAAATTCTGAATTTGGTCTGCTCAGTGTCTAGCTGTTCGGGGTGAATCCTGTCAGAGATGTGAACAGGGTGGCCACGACTGTAGGGCAGGTTTAAAAACCCTCTATTTAAAGTTCTGGTGAAGTGGTCCAATTCTGGGAGTCGGATGGGTTGGTCTTCTGGGAATCGAACAGGGCTGGTTCGAGTTTCACGCTAGGAATAGTGGTCCGATTTGAGACTTGGACAGGGTGGTCAAATTTTACTTTGGTCTGATTTTCCTAGTCGGACAGGGGAGGTCCAACTACTGCGATGGGTCGAGTGGTCCAAATCCGGGACTAGGACACGTGGTCCGATTTTGGCACTAGGTCCGATTATAGTAGTCAAACGGGGGTGGTCTGATTTTCGAAGTGGTCCGATTTTCGGAGTGATCCGATTCTGGGAGTCGGATCAGAAAAGTGGTCCGATTTTCGGAGTCAGACGGCGGTCCGACTCTAGAAATTGGGTGGTCCTATTCTGGGGGTGACATGTTGGTCGGACGGCATAGACGACGGTCCGCGGGTTGCGTGCGAGGCTTCAAGGTCAACGCCTACTCCCTAGAATCATCTCGTGCCTTCCACATAGGTGCAAAACAATGCAAGGAACTGCCAGGCCCACCTCGAAACAATGTGGTGCTCAAATTGATCAGTGCTTCAATGATCTCCCTGTAGCTCTCTCTCTCTCTCTCTCTCTCCCTCGCTCTCTAGCTCACTCTCTTCCCACAAGGCAGAATGTCAAATGTGGTCTTTCCTAGTTCCTTGGACCTTTTATTGCCCCATCCCAGTCTGCTGCAACCTCAAAAGTTAATCCCTCACTCTCTTCTAGCCAGAAATCTGAATCTGTGCCCCTATTTTCTTGTTTCCAACAGCAGTAGAACCCTTATATTTTCCTTTGTTTTCCTATTCTAATCTTAACCTAATGCAACAAAAATCAAAACCAGAGATGGGGATGGATAGTCCTACTCTAATACTCAAAAACAAATAAAAATACTTACTTGCTCCAAGATCAAAACCTCCTAAATCTCCTAACTATCTCAAGCATCGCTTTGGGCTGCAAACCCTACTTCTATGCTCGATTTGATGCATGTGGCGCTCAAGGCTCGATTCCCTTGGTCCCAGAAATGGAACCAAAATGGAGGGGAGCTACGGAGCTCTACCTCGAGACCTACGAACACTCCCTAAATCCCTCACTCAAGCACAAGAAAGAAGGAAATAAACAAGAGAAGAAGAAGAAGAAGCTTTGGCCACACACAAGAATGAGCTTCTCATTCACTTTTATACTTTATATACATGCCCTACTTTTTGGGCGGTCATCCCCACTTTTTACATGGCTGGCCCTTAGCCTAGGCCCTCTTTTCCTATTTCCCACCGTTCTAACTTATCACATTCCCAACTAATGCATACAATTTGCATAGGAGTGAGCCCAGCACTCTTGTACAAGGATTCGGGAGCACCTTCACATTTAATGGCACATTTTTACTCTTTTCTTTTCTCGAAGTGACACTAAGGCCTTGTGGAGAGGTCGTCATTCGGATTTTCAGGGTCTAACCTCCATCCAGGGTGCCTTTTTGTCCTGTGCCCTTTTCGTTATCTCCTTCTTCCATTTTTTCCGCTCCTCTGCTCCATTTTCCAATCCTCTGTGCTACGGTAAACACTTGCCATCTCAACACTACTTATCTTATGTATGGCCCTGTAGGGGTTACTGCTTTTTTGGTATCTTTAAAGTCTTGCTAGGGCTTTTGTGAGGGCTTGTGGGCTCTTGGCCTAAAAGAAATTTTTATTATTTCATGTTTCTTTGGGTGGTCTTGTGGAGCTCAATTTCAAGTTTTCTATCTCAACTCAATAGAAGTCATTTTGTTGGCTTGTGTGCTTATTATTTAGTTTTATAATCAACTTTTGTGTTTAGTTCAATGATATAAATGTGAATGGCTTTTGGTGAGGTCAAAACTCTTACTTATGGAGGTAAGACAATTGGCCTATGGGGTCATGGATAATTGTGATTAGCTATTGTAAGAAGTTCTGATGAAGCTCGCCATATTTCTTGTGATCTGTGTATTATCTTTTGGAGCTTTCTAATCCCTAAGGGTGTCTCCCCTATTTAAGATGCACCTATTGTATACCAGGAGTTATCTTATCATTCTAGTAAGGATATATATCATATGCTTGTGTCCTACACAATAACCCTTGAAGAATGATGAAAATGATACCCTTAAATATAAGAAAGATTGATTGTGTTCCTTTGTCTTGCCTGGTCTGAGCCGTTTTAGACATTGAATCTCATGATATCTCATCCCTTGCTACTCATATTCAAACGTAATGCCATTCTTGCATCTTGATTGGTTGGGTGGGTGATTAGGCAAAGTTAATGGTTGTAAGTGTGGTATTGGTACCCTTTTCCCATTATGCTACTATTTTATATGAATGAGTTATGTCTTAAAATATTGAAAGAGGGATGGAGATAAGTGACAACACAAGAGTAGCAAGAGTCCAATTACAAAATAGTATTGAGCACTCTATTTATGAAGATGAGGTACCTTTATAAAGGCATTACAACTAGTGGTTTTGGAAGGTGCTTTTAGTATCTCCAATCACACTTAAGTAGTTTTTCCTAGTTAAATGGAGTAGGTGAAAAGTGAGTTCCTATCTACACTTGTTATAGAGAGATTCTCCCTTGATTCGTGCATGAAAAGTATAGAATAGAACATAATTGTTCCTAATATCTATGGCCCATCTACAATCCCCTCTATACATATCACGTGTTTGGATTACCCCCCCCCCCCCCCCCCATTTAACTCATGATGTAGACAACATTATGCATGACCATCTTTTGCAATAGCTCGGTTACCACATTACTTGCAAGGGACATGTGTGTCTCAGAGATGTAAATGGTTTAGTAGACTTGCACTTTTAGATGAGACAATTTTAGCCAAGGCCTATATATATAAAGTTACAAGGTGCTTATAATTATGATTTGTGAGAATTACAAAAGAGAGTCCACACTTTATGTAGTCCTTCATATGTTGAAATATCAAAAGGAGCCTTATTTCTCTCTTTTTATTAAAATTCATGGAAAGGGCTTTGTGGCAGGCCCTAACTTTAGCATACCATAGGAAAGTTTAAAAGTCTGTTATGAGGGTTGGTTTAGTGATTCAACAAACTAAGCACCCCTACAAACTAACCATTTCTTTGTTGTTAGTAACTAACTCATGCATTTAATCATAGATTGTCTAGAGAATGAAGGAAGGAAAACATGATAGTTGAAGCTCTATTTGATTTATCTTTATGTTTCTAGTAATTGATCTTTTCCCTTTCTAGCCAATATAATGTGTGTTGTAGATCTTGTTGGATAGGAATTTTATACATAGTTATTGGTGGAGAGAGGAAGCATCACTCATCACATTTGGTAATCCAATAGATGAAATTATGATTTCTTATGAATCGTCTACTATTCAACCTTCTAGCCTAGATTTCTTCTTCTTCTTCTTCTTCTTCTTCTTCTTCTTCTTCTTCTTCTTCTTCTTCAACCCAATATAAGAAGGTTCACCCAAAATCTTTTTCTATTCTACAAGATGTAGACATATTATCTTGGTTAGATCCCTTAAAAAATGTTGCAGATGATCATCAATGGTGGCAAGGAGAAAAGTTCAATGAGGGACAAATGGTTTTGGAAGGAATTGTATCCACATGGTATATTCAACAACTTGATGAGTTAAAACATAATTGGAATTCTTTCAAGATAGCTACAATACCAAATTTTGCTCATGACAATGTAGCAAAAAGTGATATTCAAAAGATTTAATGAGTGTGAACAAAAGGAGCATGAAACAATTTCTCAATTTATTGTGCATTTGAAGAAAATTGTGATGAGATTTGATATAAAAATGATAGAGCACATGAAGTTATTGTTTTAATGGCCTAGACTAAGACACGATCTTCGTACAAGGCTAAGTTCAAGGCCTTGAGACTTTTGCATATGATATTTAGATTGCTAAAGGAATTGAAGGAAACCTTCTCAATGACAAATAAGATATTTTCAACAAGAAGAAAAAAAGATAGAGCCAACCTTGATAGTCATTAATTTCCAAAATGTTCAAAGACGATTACTTACTAAAGATACCCAAGGATAGCCAAAGTGTTTCAATTGTAATGTGTGTGGTCACATATCCAAGAATTGTTGGAAGCCACAAAGACCATGAAATGTAATAAAGAAAGTACATACAAGATGTTCAACTTGAACATCTTTCATTATCAAACAACTCCTAGGTTAATGGATGCAAGAAGCAAACCATTCAAGCCTCAACATGAAGTTCTCAAAAGTGAATTGTAAGCACAATTAGTGTGAAAAGTAATGGTTTGACTTTAGAAGTATTATTGGATTCTTGAAGTTCTTTTTCTTTTATCAACTCTAATTTAGCAAGCATAATCAAAGCTTATTGATAGCATATTCAAGAAATTCATGATAATGTAATGGTGCAACATGGACTGCAACATGATGTTTGACATGATTGTGGAAGAGCCATGCAAATAGGAGGGTGCCTAATATACCATGCTGGATTGGAGCCATGGAGGATTGAAGAAAGTCAGAAGGTTGAGAGGGACCAATGCTAGCTTTTGGACTCACTGTTGCTCATAAAGAAAGCATTTGGAAATTGGATGCAGGTCATGATACTTATCTTGGACATAATCACTTGAGAGTGACTCAATATTGTTTAAAGTGGAAGAAATCGAGTGCCATTCTAGAGGCACCAGAACCTAGAATGGAATTAGAAGATGGGAAGATGACGTCTGCTCATGCCAGTGATGGAATTTCACCCCACCTCACGTTGATGAGGAAGAGAAAGCTACAATAATGCAAAAAGAGATAGTTGAAACATGACATGAGCATTTGACACAAGGCTAAGTCACCACTAACGTTTGACACGACGCTAAGGCAATAGTAATGTACCAACTAGCACAAGGCTGATTAGAAGACTGTAGGGATATCACAATCACGGTGCATTGTTCTGGGTCTCCATGGAAGAAGTTGTGCTTTGGGACTACAACATAATAAGGGCCATATAACATGTTGAAGCAAGTATAGAAAGGGGTGGAACTATTAGTTGTCAATTGTGTAATCATGCCTGCATGAAGAATGATCTATTATGGCGACAATCATGGGAGGAAAGTGAAGAGGGCTTTGAAGAGATTTTGGAGTGCCAACAGAAGGATGATTACATGATTACATGATAACATGCCAATCCTAATTATTTTCACCAATTGAATGACTATCACAAAGAATTTTTAATCATTTCCTACATAGGGGAAAAAAAACAAGAAATTCCCTATCAATTCTCTGCTAAAGGATACACATAGGTAGGGAAAGTAATTCATAGGGAAGATGAAACATTTCCTAGTTACAAAAACTAGGGAATCCCTAATTTCTCTAACTTATGTGAATTTTTAAGTAGAAAATTATATGCCAAATTTTCAACTAGGAAATTATATAGAGATTGCCTTGGGGGGATCACCTTATAGGATAGTTTAATTTTATTCTTTTTGAATTTTGTATCATTTTATATACCCCTTTTGTGAATTTTAGAGGCAATAGTTATATCTTTTCTATAAATTTAAAATTCAAAGAGTGTAATCTAATGGCTCTTTTTATATAAATCAAATTAAAGCATGATGTTGGAATATTTTAGCCATGGAATTTGATTTATATCTAAGATGAAAAATTCCTCACTCCAATAGAACTTGTGTGTGATAATGATTGGCTGAGAAGGAGCTTGAATATAAAGGAAAAATATATACCATAAATGCCAACATATCGATCTACATAAAATGCTCAAATAAACATCATAATGCTCACAATAAAATGTCTAAAATACCTAGAAATGTCAAGTATGAATTAAACTCACACAAGCTAATCAAATTGCTAACATCCTATCTTAGATCATGGGTGATTTGATATAATAGAATGATATAATGATAATGACTCATCATAGTCTATACAACAAAGACCACCAAAATAGGACCATGGATATCCAAGTAGTGGATGATGAATCCACCACTAATGTGTTTCAAAGAGAATCTAAGTGTCAATGTTGAGCATCTAGTACAAGATTATCCCATAAAAAATGCTTCTAAACATATGTGACCATAGATTCCTTTCCTTTGGTCAAGATCGCCAAAGTGTCGCCTCATATGAGCTCAAACTAGGAGCTAATACCGCTGTGTCAAATAATAGCCTATCATGGACTTAGATGTCAATCTTAACTCTAAGATTTCAAAAGTTTTCAGACTTCAATTGGTGTGTTCAGGATGCTCCCTTCTAGAACTTGTGTACCTATATATCTGTATAGATGAGGCATACCTACCCCATCTCACCACCCACTTACTCATCCTCTCTTGCATTGGAGAGTCATAAGGGATGATTGTATCACTGGTATTGGAAAGAAAGAGGAGACACCAAGTCCTTTCTGCGGTCTAAAGAAGATGATCATGTCTATTTCTTGGCCTTGGCCTTTTCTAGGATCTAAGTCGGAGTGTCTAAGAAAGATGATGATTGAGTAGAGGAGTTAGGATCTTGCTTCATCTTCATCTCTGCCTTCCTTGAAGCCTCTACCTCTTTGCAATCCTTGTGCAAAATGCCCGTTTTTATCATAATGATAATACTTGGATGGGCCTTCAACTTGTTCTGCATGTCACCTCCCTCTGATGCTATAGAGCCCTCACATATGGGATGCTCTAAATCTTCACAACATGTCAGCTGCTCCATATACATCTCTTCCTACAAGTCACTATGCAAGTATACATTCTTGACATCCAGTTGCTACAAAATCCAATCTTTGGGTGCTATCAAGGCAATCACACATGTTGACATGCTAGCAACTGGAGTGAATGTCTCTTCATAATATATGATATATGTTTGAGCATAACCTTTTGCAATTAGTCTAACATTACACCTGCTAACATAACTTTCTATGTTATGCTTGATTTTGTAAATCTACATATAGCAAATAACTTTCTTTCCCTCAAGCAATGGTACCAATTTCCAAGTCTTATTGGCTTCTAATGCAACTATCTCATTCATTGCTACATCCTAATAAGCATGACCAATAGAATCCTTAAAGCAAGTGGGTTCAACATCCTCAACCAACTTTATTATATAAGCATAATGGTGATTTTCATAACCTTCAAAACTAAATCATTTAATAGGGTATCTTACCATGCTAGACCTATGTACCATAGGATAACTCGGTAGAGCCTTTACCTTACCATGTGCTCTTTGTACACCTAGTGTCTTGAGTGAAGGAATACCAAGCTCATCATCCAAGTTCTTTGAACCATATTGGAATCCCGATCAGATCCCAAATGACTGGTAGATGTATCATTACCATCCGACACATTTTTATTCCCTTTGTCTTTACTTGTAATACGTGTAGATGCACCTAAAGATGTGGGGCTACTCCTTAGTCTCCCAAACGAAGGGCTAATTGTAGATGTAGTACTAGATGATGTTTCTGGTCTACTAAGACTGTGATTTTTGCTTCTTCTTTTGCATATAACTATCATGATTATCATAATCATCTAATGTATCACCACTAGATTCATATCAACAGCTTATCTCATTAAAAAAGTATCCCTCCTCACTCTAAACTCACCTATGATGACTAGGTTATAATGTCAATACCCTTTCTGCTCTAAAGAGTATCTAATTAAAATACATTTTTTAGCCTTTTGATCAATTTTCTTATGTAGCTCATTTGGTACATGAACATATGCAACACAACCAAACACTTTCAGGTGTGACACATTGGTCATTTTGCTTATAAAGCATTCTTTAGGGCTTATCCCATGAATTATACTTGTGAAAGCTATTCATAATATAGACATCAATATGAATAGCCTCATATCAAAAATGTTTTGGCATATTCTTTTCAACCATCAATGCTCGTGCAAATTTTACAATTTGTTCATTTTTTCTTTCTACAATCCCATTTTGTTGTGGGATATATTTGTGAGTAAACGGTCTCTTTATCCTGTGAGACCTCAAGAAGCCAGTAAACTCATTAGAGAGGTAATCTTCTCTTCCATTTGACCTCAAGTACTTAACTTTCAAGTATATTTCTATTTCAATAGTAGCCTTGAATGTTTTGGAGTTCTCAAATACATCACTCTTTTTTCTTCATGAAATATATCCATAGCTTTCTTGAACAATAATCAATAAACATGATAAAGTATTTGCTGTCACCAAGAGATATATTTTGTGTAGGCCATGAAATATGTGTATTTACAACATCAAGTATATTTCTACTTATATCTTTGTCAGGAGAAAAAGGTTGTCTTGCATGCTTACCAAACTGATATGCTTTATACACTTTAGGAAATTTTATAACTCTAAAAACAAGCAATCCTGCAATCAGCCCTTTAAACTACATTAATTTCAACCTTGACACATTTGTATGTCCAATATATTTGTGTTATATTTTAATGTATGCAACCACTTCTTTGCTTTTAGTATACATAGCAACATTCATACTAGGAATTCTAGATTCCAAAGTGAACATTGATGAACTCTAGTTCCTTTTGTGATCAACTTGCACTTATCATTAATGTCTTCTACAAAACAACCTTTTACATTACATCAAACTTGCAAGTCTTCCTTTATCATTTGTCTAACCACTAAATTCTTTGTGATTGATGGCACATTTAATAAATTTGAAAGAATCTTTTTTTGGGCCCTCTTGCAAGGATCAATGATTGTTTTAAATTTGTAAAATTGGATGTCACCGTCCACACATAACCTAGATTTTGTAAATCATTTTTCTTTCCAAACCATTGAGCATGACTCCTCATATGATTAAAGTCACCTAAACTGACAAATCATATATCATCACGTGTCCCATTTCTTGGAACTGTATTCATCATATGCTACAAAATAAACAAATGCTCATGTTGGTCATCATTTTGTCATGAAAGAACAATGCATAGTTTTCTTGTTGTAATTTACCACTCCTATAGTTATCATCCTTCTTAGTATAACAATGGGCTACAAAATGACATGTTTTACCATAATAATGGCAAACAATACCAAAATTGCCAAAACCTCTATTTTATCATCCACCTCTTCCTCTAGAGATCCTCGTGTCTCTAAAGTTTTTATGGCCTCTTGAAATCTTCATTTCACCAAATTGCTCATTTAACTTGTTTTTTTGGTTATCACCAATACTACTATACCACAATCTCTCGAAAAGGATCTACCACATTCCCTTTCTAAACTTGAGTAAAATGCTTGAACGTGTTTACCACTTCTCTTAGATAATTCACCCCACATATTGATCCCTTTGGTAATCATGAGAGAGACCAACTCATCAAAATCTCAAAATGTCTTTCATATATATACAAAAATAGAAAATTATTTCTAAGCCTTCTGGCTATTAAGGCCATCCAAAGTACATAAAACCAAATCAACAACATCAAGCATTGCATCAATCATTGCATCATCAGTACTTCAATTCACACTAGATATTAGACTACACTTCATAGTTTTACCTTATTATAGTCGTCTCTTGAATTGTCATGAAGGCCTTGTACCCATTGAATTGTCAACACATTGGTGGTCCCAATAGATCCACACAAGAGAACACCATCCTCTTCATGTAGGTGGTCGATATCCATCAATAGATTCAGAGTAATACGAGACTCAAAAATATGAAGATTTTCAACAAGCACATCTATCTTTAGAGAGTCATATAGTCCAAAGTATTGGTCATGGTATACACAATTATTTCAACACAAGAACTATTGAAACCCTAGTAAAACTTAGGAAGGCCATTAAACTTCAGACTCTTCTTGTAGAAAGCCAAGAGTCCATTGAACTGATGCTCCTCTCCTTTCTTTATATAGCGTTGGCCTCCTTAGAAAGGTGTGTTCCAATGTAGTCTAGGGAATACACAAAAAGAAAAATAGGAGGGAAGACACACTAGCTCCTCTTATGCATAATAGTATTCCCCCATCCCCCTACATGAACATCCTCCTTTACTAGAATGCATGTTGCACCCCCACCCTTCTTTGCATTCCTAAAAGCATACAAGGAAAATCCCTTTTTTTCCTACAATGCATGATAATATATATTAAATACTTACTTTTCTCCTTCTCTTTCTTTTTCTCCAAGTCAACTATCATTCACCAATCAAGCATATTTGAATGAAGATTGAGAGCTTTTTCCCATCCTTGTCCATGTTATCATTCACCATGCTTATGGCCACACAACTTACATCCAATAGATCATGTATGGAGGTGTTCTCAAGAAAGCCATGAGCCACCTTTCTTGTATATACTGATCATTAACCATTCCTTCTATCCTTCCAAAGATATAAAGGTACTCAAAAACAATGCTAAAAGCATGTACTCATTAGTCGTACAATTCCACCCGTTTCACGATCAAAAAATTTGGGCCCTTCATGCATGAGCCCTTATTCATCTAACTTAGATCATCTATACAATCAATCTCACTAGCCAAACCAAAATATATGGATAGTTTTACTAAGTTCAACTACTCAAAACACTAAACTCATGTCCTTTTTCCTAGGGTTTTCATAAGTGGATGCACAACATCACGACATCCACCCTCTTTGAACCTACATATCCCTCTGATGTGCCACATTATGTAGCCACCTAGATCAAACACTAATATGATCATGGCCTTATTTTTTTGAATAAGCAACCAACCACTAGGATCAAATAGCCAAGTCATCGGTATATTCTAGAATGCATAACAATTCCAATCTCTGATTCCACCTAGATCATAAGGCATAGATAGTGCATGACATCCCTCATTCATATCGCCTTCCATGACTAATACCCATGAACTCATTAGATCCTCTAAGATCAAAGGGTAAACCAAAATATTGGTGCAATATCCTATATCTTCGAGTCTATGCATGGTTGGAGCATCCATCTATGCATTGGTGTATTCATCCAAAGGATATATTTATTTCATACCTTCAACTCTGATAGCATCATCCATCTCTTGCACATTAGCATCAATATGATCCATCATCACATCCCCATTAATAATGTTAGAATTGTCAACCATAACATTTGTAATAGTTTCCTCTAGCATTACATTTGACAATGCATCTCTCTCTTGAGCATCAATCTACATAGCAAAAACATAGCAAAATCATGAATCAAAACTTCTACATAATCATAACCCTCCCTCTCTCTTATTCAAAAATTATTGTCACTAAAAATATATATCTCTATGCCTCTCTCTCATTAATAGATATACATATGTATGTGTGCATGTATTTATGTGTGTATATTGGAAGTCTTAATATGCTCATACACACATGTACACACATATGATTAGTTCAAAGTATAGCCTATGAATATTACTATTACAACAACACGATGTCAAGTTAGCAAAGACATGCACAATGAGAGATCGAGATCATGCTCTCTCTCTCTCGCTCTCTCTCTCTCTCTCTCTCTCTCTCTCTCTCTCTCTCTCTCTCTCTCTCTCTCTCTCTCTCTCTCTCTCTCTCTCTCGTCAACCATACTGATTGAACATGGAATTTATACTTTTTTTCACCAATCAATATCCGTTCTTGCCACCACAACAAATAATTCACAAATTTTGTACGCTTTAATAATGATTT
Organism: Lygodium microphyllum; assembly: GCF_053477565.2. Taxonomy (NCBI): domain Eukaryota; kingdom Viridiplantae; phylum Streptophyta; class Polypodiopsida; order Schizaeales; family Lygodiaceae; genus Lygodium; species Lygodium microphyllum. The sequence goes on from NC_141145.1 coordinate 7,470,312, forward strand.
TTTTAAAAAACCAATGTTTAATGAGGCTACTAGAGCCATGTATAAAGAAAAAATTCTAGTGAGTATTCATAATGGATGGAAATGTAGGCTTGTTTATACACCAACCCATGCTTACAGAAGAGAACTTACATCTATTATTTGGAAAGAGAAGAACTTTTCCAACATTGCCCATTATGTGACCACCAAAGTATGAACTCTGCTAATTCTTAGAGCAAATGAATTTTATTTTATTGAGAAAATACAAACATACCTCGCTTTGGTTAGCTATGATCAAGTTTATAATAATCTTTTACTATCATTATTTGTCAATTTGTGAAATAATAGTACACTTGCAAAAGGTCAATGCAATACAAATCTAAATCCGCAGTGCGATCATGGAGGTGATCCACCTGTGCAAAATATCCTTCCTTAATTAAATCCTTTAAGAATCAAGCACAAAAAAGGCATTCATCCCTAATATCATTTTCCAAGAAAATATTCCTTTATTTCCATGGCGGCTTCTCATCACAGACCCTTGCTATGCATTTACCTTAAATCACAAGCACTTGGAATAATCTACTAAATAACAACTAACAACCAGTTGAATGTAAAAACATTTAGGATTTTTTTCAATCAACCAACAAAACCAACTACATTCTTTCCAAACAATGCGAGAATAGATGATATAACATTTCCATCGTATATTTGCTCTCCCCCTTCGAATCTAAGAGCAATATTATGAAAAAATGTTTCTTAACACTTCCTTCCTTTGGCTAGGGCATATGTTAAGGGTTCAAACACTTTTCATGATGTAAGTTCTATAGGTCACTTACCTTGATTGATAACCCAATCCTGAAATTGGATTGGCAAAAGTCACCGTTATCCGACGGATCTCAAGACATCTTAGTTTTAACCCTTATGACTAATTTCTTGTACTAGCTCTTAGTTAAGTCATGAAGCAAATAGGAAATTATCCTCATATATCAAAATATGTTATAGGCATAACGTGTAAATACTTGATAAGATAAGTGCGAGATTATCTCAAGTAATTAGACTCCAACAGGCCTTGCCTTGAGCTAGAATCTAGTTCTTCTTAATATTTGGGCTCTTAGGCTAATTATTTTTGAAGTATCTAAACTAATACTTTCTATTCATGATTCTTAATGTCATATTCTTTTAGCAGTTATGCTATTTATAACCCTTGACTATGCTTTCACCTAGCACTTGTATGCACAATCTTTTAATATCGTTCTTTTAATGACTATATCCTTCATAACCCTTGACTAATTCTTCCTTGTAATTGCTTTATCAACGAATAAGCCATATGCAACTAGGTGCAATTAACTTTCCTTAATATATGCACTTTGCAAGCTCCATCTTATGAATATGTGAGATGAAATCATCTATACTCGTGCATCATAGTATGGGCCTAACGTATCTCATACAAGAATCAAAACAAGTATCTATCAATTTGGAAATACATTACTTACGACCGGAACCGCAATTGGATTGACAGTGATGCCTTCGTCTAAAGCTTTGTTGTTGGTTATGGGATTGCCATCTGCACGTGACATTCTTCGCTTGGGGGCCATCATCCATAAGTAGACTCAAGAGATTAAGAAGGTGGAATAGATTCGAGATAGGAGAGTGTAAGAGAAGATGGGAGATTGGGATAACAAATTAATGGCAGCCTTGTGGGCCTGTTGTCATACAGCTTATAAGACGGCTGTAGGACAGATGCCCTTTAGGCTGACTTATGGAACGGAGGCCATTCTACCCTTAGAGTTCTTTGTCCCTAGCTTAAGGATAGCAACCCAAGAGCGTTGGGAGGGAGGAGAGGCTTGGACCAACTACTTTTTAGAGTTAGATCATTTCACGGAGACTCGACTCTTAGCCACCCACACTCTAATTTGTGAGAAGGCACGAATAAAGATGTGGTTTGACAAGCATGTCAAACAGCACAACTTTGATCAGGGGGACCTTATTCTACTATACTCTGTGAAGGGTCACAAAAAGAAAATGAAATTTCGAGGGCTAGGACCTTTCCGAGTACGTACAATTAGTAGAATGGGAAATGTTGAATAGGAGACGCTTGAAGGTGAAGGAATAGGCTTTTTTAATGGCAGTTGCATGAAAAAGTACAATCCTCCTTCCCATCCGTTGCACGAGCCACCTATGCTTGAAGCCCCTGTCAATGTCTGCATGGCCACTATTACCAAACTGACAGATCAAGATGAAGAAGCTGTGGCACCCGCCTACCTACAAATCATGGTCACTATAGAACAGATGTATTCTTTTGATGCCTTGATCGACAAAGGTGCCGACTATAATATCTTAACGCATGACCATTGGACACGGATTGGTCAACCTAAATTACAACCCAAAAACGCTAAACTCAGTCCATTTGGGGGCCGGTAATGAGTCACTACTAGGTCGCACTTTTAAAAAAGCAAACGAACTGCAATGTGGACTATAACCTAGATCGCATCCATCTTGCTATAGGCAATGTGTGCATAGTGACTACTTTCAGCAAGGGGTATCTTGATCTTTCTACAATTGCAAAGCCACCGATAGAGACCTCTACGACCATGCCTATGACCAAGCCTGGGGAGAAGGGCTGTCATATCTCACCCCATGCTCAAACTGCTAGAACCAAGCCCACTAAGGCCATTCACAAGGCTAAGGAGTCCACGCTCATATGGGTGCCAAAACAACAAGGGCCACCTCCTTGTAGACTGCAGAAACGTGCTTCTAAACGCACAAACTATCAATCATAGCCTAAGAGGAAGCTCAGACGCTATCGACATAGGCGTACGACCATGCGGCGATGGATCCCCAAAGATCTCTTGTGAGCACAAGGATACTATGAGGGAAACCCTTGGATATGGGTGCCTAAGAGTGGACATTCAAGAGGCTCAACTCTAAGCAACCTCACTCCAGCTAGAGAGGCTTGCACATACAAAGCCCAAGCTGTAAAGCAAGCTAGACCAGCACTGGTTGTGATTATTGAATCCCAACACATTTATCGTCCAAAGCTAGAACCCCAAAATTATCCAAGTCACAGGAGTTGAGCACCCCCATGGCCGACTCAGATAGAATGCAACACACCTCCTATGCCCCTAAAGCCCACTGCAGCATCTCAAAGTGCTCCAGAGTGCAAAGTCCCATCTATGACGCTAGCAATGAAGTCATCATTGTCCAGCACAATTGCACCATCACCACCAATAGGTCTTAGGCCTTCGTACGAAAGACGATCTTTCCTTTCAGTGGCTAAGGATCTTGCTGAGACCTTGGGAGATGACGTAGTGACATGCATCAAGGTGTTAGATAACACCTTCACCACATTCACTAGGAGTTATGAGAGGCTTGACCTATGACTTCTCGATGAACCCCTGCTTCTGATGTTTGTGTGTTGCCATGCAGTTGGGAAGACTACGAATTTATGACCATCAAATTTTCCAAATTTTCCACCGAATTAATCGCTAATGGAGAAATCTCAAAGGAGCAAGCCATTCTCAAAAGACTAATTACCTCGTACCGCAAGCCTGCTTACTCTGCACCTGAACAAGAACTAGAGGAGCTCATGCAGCTTGCCAGCTCAGATTCTTCGTTCTTACAATTGCGGTATGCCTTGCGACTCCAATGGGAGAAAAGAGGTTGTCGCATCATGACCAATGCCCAACAAAGAAGGGCAATCAAAACAATTGAATACGACCCTACTTATGTGGCACCTCTTTCATTTAGGGTTTTGGCCATTGCACGCAACATACACTTAGATGACCATGTGTTAGCCCACCCTTGCATTGACCAATTCCTTACGAAAGAGGAACTACACATTGCTAGACACCTCAACTCCGGGGACATCTTTCATGATGTCTTTACCTATATCACCCAAGCTTCCATACGACCATATGAACTTGATCGTCATGCCCAGCTTGAATATAACCCTAACCTCTATACTTGGTTGTTGGCCAAGTAACTCGCCCCACAAAGTTCATGTGACTCCTCCTTCTTCCTTTGCTAATCCTAGGAAGGATTTCTTTAAAACTTAAGGAAGGGGGGGGGGGGGGCGCAAAGTGAGAGCCAAGTGATGTAGCAAGGTGTAGTGATGGATGAAAATGATCAACTCAATTTAAATAGGAAAGAATGAAAGGAGGAAATAGATATTGCTTTTGAATTATTTCCAAGTTTCATACCTCTGAAGCAGCACGGCAAATTATCACACGCATTCTTTCTTGGGTTTTTGTTAATGATGAGTCCATTCATAACGCTAATATTGGCATGGTGTAATGACAGACACCTACCATGGTAGGACAAGAAAAGGGGGGTAAACTTCCATTCACTGAAGAGGAGCTGACAAAGTATGGGATCAGTGTTGAGACACGTGGATTTAGTCAGTTCATGTTCAAACATAACCTGAATTTAGACAATGCCATCCTAGAAGAGCCAACAGTGAAAGAGTTGGTGGATAAATGCAACCTCCGAAAGTATGTGGAAAAGGTCAGACAAGCTGTAGATTATAGCATGTGCACTGACTTTTTAAAGAGCTTTGATGAAGGTAGGAGCTGTGGCACGGTCACAGTAAGGACTGGTGACCAGGAAAGAAGGGTGCAAGTGCCCCTTAATGTAGCTATCGTCGAGAAAGCCCTGGGGCTTGTGTCCAAGAAGGAGAGGTGCCCAAGAAGAGATGCATATACCATGATGGGAGCCAAAAAAGATGACGTGCACACAACCGACACCACAACCACAACCGCCCTGCAACCCATGCCCTCTCTAGACACGGCCCAATTGATGAACATGATGTAGCTACTTGTCAGTAAAGTGGTTGAAATTGTACCAAAAGCCAGAGCAAAAAGGCCTGCTGTCACAGATGCCATCTAGGCAAGATCCAAAATGACATAAGCTAGAGGCATCAACCACTACAGCCCCTACTCCCATGCCATTTGGTGTTGACTATGACGCTTATATAGCTGAGATTATAGCACAATTGGACAAGGCAAAAGAAGATAACCCTGGTGGAGTTAGAGAAAGAAAAGGAAACTTCGGCAGCCTTAAGGCTAGAAGTTTCAAAGCAAGGAGTCGATCGAAGAAGGGAAGTGAAAACTCTACCAGATCAGTTGGAAGCAAAGACCAAGGAAGCCTAGGACAATGAGAGCTACCAAGACAAAGGCTGGAAGATGAAGAGCAAAACCTGGTGGCAGAACAGCGAAGCTTGAAGCTACTAGTGCAGCAGTATGCTAACTTGCAATAGAGAACTACTGAACTAGAAAGGTATAGACAAATAGAAGCTCAGGAGGGCGAGCCAAGTGAGCAACAAGAAGATGCCATAGCTTTGAGGCTATGGTGTGAACTTGAAGAACAAGATAGATTGGAGAGGAAAATAGAGTTCCTAGAACAAGAAAGGCCGGGGGTTCCTACAGTAGAAGTACAAAGGCTACAGAAAGAGGCACAACAACTGCAAGATGCATTGGAGATTACCAAGGGAGACATAGAGGCCCTTATAGCCATGGCCTTCACCCAAAGAAGATTGCACTTCGTAGAGATCCAAAGTCACGAGCAGCTTGTGTAAGAAAAGTCAGAGCTATTTTCTAGGGCAAAAAAAGACTAAGCATTGCAAATCAGGTAAAAGAAATTGCTGAAAAACAGCTGGCTCGAAAATCTAGGGAAAGAAACCAACTTTGGTTGTTAACGAATGAGCAGCAGTAGGTTGTGACAACCTTGGCAAGTGAGATGGAAGAGGGAAGAAAGAAGATGGATGAGAGAGCCGGTGAGTGGGAAAGAAACAATTTTGAAAGAGAGGGATTTAACATAATGCTTGATGGTGGCTGAGTGCAAGAGAGTGCTTGCGGAGTCCAAGGTAGAAGCTGTTGATGTATGTGCCAACACACAAAGGCAAGCCTTCCTCAGCACAATACTACATGTCACCTAGGTGGAGGGCAATGATTCAATGGAGAAGGTAAGAAGGAAGCTAGAACTAACCACCCGAGCACTAAAGTATGGCCTTCAAGAATGGGAGCTTCCAACATGCACATGAATCACAAAAGAGCAGCAATTTCACTACCTATGCCGTGCTGGCCTCTCCACTGTTGAGCTTAAGGAACTTGGATTTGAAGAGCATGAGCACCCACCACCACCACAAGCGGTTCCATTAGTTATCGAGAAAAATGTCGAAGAGGGTCTGGACTTTGAGCAGGATGCTGAAGAAGAGCAACAAAGAATGCCCAATCCGCCTCTACCAGACCTCCCGCCTGAAGAGCCCGAAGATGCCCATATGCCCAAGCGCATTGTGGCAGCCAGAAGAAGAAGACAAGAACTAGCAGAGGAAGCCCAACGCAGAGCACGATCACTGCCAAGACAATTCCCTAAAGAGCCTGTGCCACTATGGGGGGATCCCCATCCTATCAATTGGCCTCAGGAATTGGTCATATGGCATCAATGGGAGTTCAAGACGAGGCCGTTTGAACTTTCATTTGCTTATCCAAGCTCTCTGGACAATGCTTTGCCTCTAGGTATTCTAGCCAAGATCAAGGATCTGGCTAATGATCTTGTAAACAGGTGGACAGAGGAAAGAAGCCTCATAATAACCAGATGGAGGCAAGAGCCAGAAGACTACTAGCAAGACAAGGTAAACAGGGTTCCCAAAATCCTCCAAGGCTATGAGGCACAGCTGAAGTGGCAGAGGAGGATTTGGGATACCAATTTTGACACCTGGACCGCCTTCTGCAGCTCGCTCCCCAAAGAACGCAACGACCCCATCTACATGCCCTACCCCCGTAGGCATGGAGTTGACTATGATCGAAATATTCATGGGGATTTTGACTTTCCTAAGATATATAATGTTAATGCCCGGAGCCGCGAGGAATGCCTAGTCTTTAGGTTAGAGGATGTCCTCCCATCTATCAACCGCTTCCTCGTAGATTTTTCTTCTTGCCCAAATCCAGCCTTCTTAACTACCTGTAATTATCTTAGGCTTATCAAGTTCCTACTAATGCAGAGACCCACAGCCGAGGAAGCCCACCTCCCTCCACTCTTTTTGACATCAACCTACGGATAGATAGTGGAGCCATGACTAAACTAATGATGAGGGCAACCATGCTTCCCTCCATTTGCCTAGAAATCTTAGAGGATATGAGTGATACCCACTTCATGAGGTGTAATCATCCTTTCTTGTCATCCACACCTCTGAAGGCCTGGGCCGGTATTAAAGAATATCTACAAAGTTGTGCATTCCTATCCCAATGCTTGCGACCGTCTCGTAATCCAACTGAAGGTGATAGGCATTAGCCAGGACATCTTCCTTGTATGCAATTCTTCAAAAAAAAAAGAGAAGAAAAAGAAAAAGAGAAAAGAAAAAAGCACGAGGGCATATCAAGGGTAGGACTTCCAGACCTGTCACCCTAAGTTTTGCACTGCACCTCCAACAACACACGAACTGGGTCCTCAAGTGTGGAACATTACCAAGGGCTTACCCAAGGTTAGACCCATCTTCCAATTCCACTACACATGCACTTACACCACACCATGAGACAGACACACCCCTTAGGGAGTGCACAACTTTCTCTTGCAAGCTATGATCGTGACTAAGTAAATGGCTACCCAGCTAAAGAAGATCATCCACAACATTCGCTAATGACCACGAATTTTTCCCTAAGTCAGACAGGACACCACTATAGCAGCTTCAGGAGCTTTTGCATACTCCGATGGTTGAATGGACCAACATGCTTGATGTAGCCGACCATCTTCTTCTTGATGGCTACCATGACTGAACCAAATCAAGCAGAAGCAAAACTCAATGATGGAACCATTGACATAGATTTTGGAACCTCATATTCTCCAAATGTATGTTCAAACCCCTAGACCTGCAGATTGCTTATTGATTAAGTGTTTTCTGATCAGCATGGGATGCATGGCTACATGGTTCTCAATAGCCGGCTGGCAGTGAACAGGATTAGAGATGCCCATGCAAAACATTTATCAGCCGTCGTAGAATGGGAGCTACAATTGTGTGAGAAATTCCGAGCATCTTCATGAATTCTAAAGCATGCCGGAATCTCTCCCAATCATCGTTAATCAAACTCCATCACCTCTCATTCACAACAGTACCTTTTGATTGTTGTCATCTATCCACCAGTTCCACTTAGCAACAACTCCAACTGCCCCACTACTCCCCACCACAGCGCCATGGGACTGGCACTTAGCTAGGAGGGGGGTAATGTTTACCGCAGCAAAGGAGCGGGAAAATGGAGTAGAGGAGCAAGAAAATAGAAAAAGGAGATAGCCAAAAGGGCACAGGACAAATGAAGGAAAAGGCGCCCCGGATGGGAGTCAGACCCTAAAAATTTTGAATGACAACCTCTCCAGAAGGCCTCAATGTCACCTCGAGAAAAGAAAAGAGTAAAAGCGCACCATTAATTGTGAAAGCTCTCACAAATCCTTGTGAAAGAGTGCCAGGCTCACTCCTGTGCAAATTATATGCACTAGTTGGGAATGGGATAAGTTAGAATGGTGGGAAATAGGAAAAGAGGGCCTAGGCTAATGGCCGGCCATGTAAAAAGTGGAGATGACCACCCAAAAAGTAGGGCATGTAAATAAAGTTCAAAAGTGAATGAGAAGCTCATTATTGTGTCTGGCCAAAGCTTCTTCTTCTTCTTCTCTTGTTTCTTACCTTCTTGCTTGTGCTTGAGTGAGGGATTGAGGGAGTGTGAGGGAGTGAGAGTGAGGGATCGTGGAGAAAAAGCTCCCCATCTTCTCTCTTCATCTTCTCTTATTCTCTTCTCTTCTCTTTTCTCACGCAGCTATGGAGGATGGAGCTTGATGGAGAGGGCTTGAGGTTGCTTGAGATTGTCGCAAGGATCGTGGAGCTACCAGATTGCAAGAGAGAGAAGGAAACTCGATTGAGCATCAACGTAAGCTCACTACACCCGTAAGGTAGACATTGCATGTCTGCTATATGAGAGGTAGCCATGGCCGCTTGTCTTGAAACGCTTGATCAATAAGCGGTCCATAGGTCTTAGGGTAAAGCTCCATAGCTCCCCTTCAAGCTCTCCCATTCTTCCACTCTCTCTCTCTTGGATAGTGCCTGTGGAGGCACCGAAAGCAGGGTCGAGCAAAAATCTCAGATTGCTGTGAGATTTGGTGTGCGAGCAGAGCATTGTATATTCTGTAGATAGGTCCTTTGGAATTTCCCGCAGTTATTTTGGGCATCTGAGGCCGTTTCAGGCCTCGTTTTAGAGCCATAAGGTTGTGGACAACAGTTTCAGGGTACACTGTGATTTCAGCTGTATTGATCAAAAGTGGGTGCACAGGTTACAGATTGCGAATTTGTAATTTTTTAGGTGTTTGCAGGAAGCAAACATAAGGTTTATATGCAAACAGGTTGCAGATTACATGTGCTATTGAGCAATCAGTGAAAAAGGTTGCTTTGTGTAGTGCTGTACATGTGTTGTGAAAGATTGCAAAAGACTAGCTTGCTATGTTGTATCCTTATTTGTGATAATGGCAGAGAACAGTGAAAATCCCATTATCGAGAAGCTCAACAAGAACAACTATCCTTCATGGAAGTTCCGTGTGACGAACTTCCTCATTGGAAAGGGCCTTTATGAGTTTGTTTCAGGTGAAGAAAATAAGCCAGAGCTTGGTATCCCTCTGACTGCAGATCAATTAAAAGCATGGAAAGAGTGGAATGCGAAAGACAAAAAGGTGATGTATTGGTTATCTGCAGTCATTGATAATACGATGTTGGGGCATATTAGGAATGCAGAAACTTCACATGCAGCTTGGACAATTTTTGAGAGCATTTTTTCAATAAATACAAAGACACAAAAGATTTAACTCAAGCAAGAGTTGAATGCCTTGAAGAAAGGAAAAATGTTTGTCAATGAGTATGTATTGAAGGTGAGGAGCATTACAGATGCTTTAGCATCGACGATTGATGCAATGTCAGATGATGATGATTTGGTTTCATCCACTCTGAGTGGCCTGAACAATGAGAAGGCATGAAAATCATTTGTTACTTCAATATATGTACGGAGGCCATTTTTAGATTTTGATGAGCTGATCTCTCTCATGATTACTGAAGAGATCAATATGCAGGGTGTTTCGTCTGAAAGAAATGTTGAACAAGTCCAAGAATTTTACTCGAGTTCAGGAAGGGGATGTGGTAGATCCTCTTCGAGAGACCGTGGTATGGAACATACTAGCGATAACCAGCAAAACAGGTTCAATCAACAATTTGGTGAAATGCAGGTTTCTAGAGGCAGAGGAAACTTTAGAGGCAGGGGGAGCTCTAGAGAAAGAGGTGGATGGCAGAATAGAGGTTCTGGAAATTCTACTATTGTTTGCCATTATTGTGGAAAAATAGGCCATATTGCAGCCCATTGCTATGCAAAGAAGGATGATATTCGCAATGGTAAATTGCAGCAAGGAAACTATGCATCGTCTTCACGACAGAATGAAGACAAAAATGAGCGTCTGTTTGTTATGCAGTATATGATGAATGCAGTTACAGGAAAGGGGATACATGATGATATATGGTATGCCGATTCAGGTGCATCTAATCATATGACCAGTCATGTTGAATGGTTTGGAGAGATGCAGGACTTACAAAACCCAGGTTATGTGTAGATGGGTGATGATTCATGCCACCCAATTTCACACATTGAAAAGGTTCCCTTATCCTTGTATGATGGCCAGACAAAGAGTCTAAAAGATGTATTACATGTTCCATCAATTACAAAGAATCTAGTATCTATTAGCCAAACAGTAGAGCAAGGTTGTAGGTCCAATTCAATGCAAAAGGTTATTTTGTAGAAGACTTTAATGATAAGTGTAGGTTGGTTGCAAAAGGAAGTACAGCTGGCCAAATATTCACTTTAGATGCTGGAATTCTTGCAATGGATACTGCTATGTATGCTAAAGGAAAAGGAGTAAATGCAGATATTGAAATCAGGCATAAATGTATTGGATATGCAAATGTGCAAAGGCTGAAATTGATGCAGTCTAGAGGATTGGTTACAGGGTTGCCTTCTTTTAGAGTTGCAGAATTACATAAAGTCTATGAAGCATGCCAGTTTGGTAAGCAGGCGAGACAACCCTTCCCGCATGATAGAGAAGTGAGCAGAAATATACTTGATGGAGTACATACAGATGTTTGGGGGCCGACACACAATGTGTCTCTTGGTGGCAGCAAATACTTTGTCACATTTATCGATGACTGTTCAAGGAAGCTATGGGTATACTTTATGAAGGAAAAGAGTGATGTGTTTGAGCACTTCAAATCTTTTAAGATAATCGTTGAAATAGAAACATCCTTAAAAGTAAAGTGCTTGAGATCAAATGGAGGGGGAGAGTACCTCTCTAATGAGTTCAGTGGCTTCTTGAGGACTCATGGGGTAAAGAGGCAATTTACTTGCAGGTATATCCCACAGTAAAATGGTATTGCAAAAAGAAAAAACAGGTATATTGTAGAAGTTGCATGGGCATTAATGGCTGAAAAGAATATGCCCAAACATTTTTTGTCTGAGGCTGTCCATACTACTATCTACATTATGAACAGAACTTCCACAGCTGCAGTTCATGGGATGACTCCTAAAGAGTGCTTTACTGCCAAGAATCCCGATGTATCACACTTGAAGGTATTTGGATGTGTTGCATATGTCCATGTGCCAAATGAACTAGAAGCTTGATCCAAAGGCTGAAAATTGTATTTTTATTGGGTACTCTTTAGAGCAGAAAGGGTATCGATGTTATAACCCTATCATCACAGGTGAGTTTAGAGTGAGCAGGGATGTTATCTTTGATGAGATGGGCAGCTCGTATGCACCTACTGGTGATGTATTAGATGATGATAATGATTAGGACAACTATGTGCAAAAAGAAAAACAAGAATCACAAAGTCTTAGTGGACCAAAAACATCATTTGGTACTATACCTACAGTGAGCCCTTGGTCTCTGGGAGACTAAGGAGTAGTCCGACATCTTCAGGTGGATCTATAAGTGTTGCAGGGAAGGACAAAGGAAAGAAGAAAGTGCTGGATGGTAATGATGTATCTACCAGTCATTTGGAATTGGATGGAGATTCTAGTGGTTCAGAGAGTTTGGATGATGACCGTGGTATTCCTTCAGTCAGGACACCAGGTGTACAGAGAGCTCATAGTAATGTAAAGGCTCCATTGAGTGATCCGTGTAAAATATTACACGGCGCAGCGAACAGAATCTGAGAAAGAGATAGAGAGTACACAACAGATAAGAGGAGAATCAGTAAATTCTTTAACTCCAAACAACTGATACAAAGATGGCTCTGTCCACCCGTGCGCTTCCACAGTGTGAAGCTTAGATGGCGATCTAGACAGAAGATAGGTGAAGAGCTTAAGGCTAGCTGGAACAACAACTCTGACTGGGTGAAAGATGAGTGAAAGATGGTTGCGAAGGGGTTTAGCTTTTATAGCCCGCGAAGGTCATTAGGTCGGCCTGCTGACCGCCCGACCTACCATATGAGCCTCCACTAGTCGGCCAGGGAATATTCCCTTTACCATCGGGCAGGGGGCACTGCCCCCGGACCCCCGCCAGGGGGGCCACTGGCCCCCCTGGGACCCCCCAGCCAGGGGCCGCTTCCGCGGCCCCCGGACCCCACAATAGGGGCCTCTTTTAACTCCCTTACCACGCAACTCAATGCAATGTGCCTCGAGTTGCTACCAGCTTAACCACTCCATCTAACCCAAAGATTAGACCCACGACAGTCACCTTTTTGCCATCCAGTCACATAGACCTCATCTGATATACAAGTCAGGACTCAACCAATGTCCGGGCTCACATTTGGCTTCTCCTCATAATGGGGGCCTTACAACTTTGAGCTCTATGGATCATTGGTAGCACCTAATGAGGGTGGGGCATTGATCATATCTAACATCCGGTGGTACGCAGATCTAGCACGGTCAGATACCCTATTAAAAGATTTGGTTTTGAAGGTTATGCAGCTCACCATTATGCTTATATGGTGAAACTAGTTGATCATGTTGAGCCCACTTGTTTTGAGGATATTGTTGGTCATGCTCATTGGGATGCAGCAATGGATGAGGAGATGGTTGCATTAGAAGCCAATAAGACTTGGGATCTAGTACCCTTACCTAAGGGTAAGAAAGCTATTGGCTGTAAGTGGGTTTACAAGGTCAAGCATAATGCAGATGGTTCAGTTAGCAGGTATAAAGCTAGGCTGGTTGCAAAAGGCTATGCTCAAACATATGGCATAGATTATGAAGAGACATTCAGTCCAGTTGCTAGGATGGTAATTGTTAGATGTGTGATTGCCTTAGCAGCAGCCAAAGGCTGGAGTTTCTAGCAAATGGATGTTAAGAATTCCTTCTTGCATGGTGAATTACAAGAAGAAGTGTATATGGAGCAGCCATCAGGTTATGAGGATTTAGAGTATCCCACATATGTGTGCAGGTTAAAGAATGCACTTTATGGGCTCAAGCAAGCACCTAGAGCATGGTCTGACAAGATTGGAGAGTATATTGTCAATATTGGATTTTGTATTTCTGATGCTGATCACTCACTTTATGTGAGAAAGGGAGATGCAGGTTTAGTCATCATAGTCATCTATGTGGATGACTTGATTATTACAAGTGACAGTGACAATGGGATTGCTGAAGTTAAGGACTTCTTGAAGAATAAGTTTGAGATGAAAGATTTTCCTAAGCTGAGATGCTCTCTAGGTATTGAGGTGATTAGATGTGATGATGGTATATGGTTGTCCCAAAGGCAGTATGGCTTGGATATGTTATCCAAGTATGGTATGACAGCATGTAAGCCTCTTTCATTACCATTGGAGCAAAATGTGAAGTTGAGTGCTGATGTTGAAGATAAGATAGAAGACCCTACTATGTTCAGGAGGATAGTAGGGAGTTTGATTTACATGACTATCACAAGGCCAGACTTGAGCTATGATGTTGGCCTTGTTAGTCAGTTTATGCAGATGCCTAGAAAGCCTCACTTGGATGCAGTTAGACGTATATTGAGGTACATGAAGTCCACTTTACATTATGGACTTTTTTATAAGGCACGTAAGGATGTACAGGTCTTTGGATACACATATGCAGATTGGGCTAGTAGCATGTCAGACAGAAGATTTACAAGTGGATTCATGTTTTCCCTTGGTAGTGCAGCTGTTACATGGAGCAGTAAAAAGCAACCTACATTTGCTTTATCGAGTACAGAGGCTGAGTATAGAGGTGCTACTATGGAAGCATGTGAGGTGGTATGGTTGTAAAAGTTATTAGGTGATTTGGACATGCAGGGAGATGCTCCATTTGTCATTCATTGTGACAACATGAGCAGCATACAGCTAGCTAGGAATCCAGTGTTCCATGCTAGGACAAAACACATTGAGGCGCACTACCACTTTATGAGAGAGAAGGTACTTGCAGGAGAGATTGACTTGGTATATGTCACCACACAGGATCAGATAGTTGACATTTTAACAAAGGCATTGGGTGCAGAGAAGCTTTGAAAGTTTCGAAGCTTACTTGGAGTTGCAGAGATAGAGTTGAGCTTGAGGGGGAGTGTTGAGATGGCAAGCTCAACACGTGCGGACAATGATGATGGACCGCTTGGCTAGATGGGTCCGCACGTCTACACTTAGCACGTTGGTGGTCATTATGATACTCACACGGCCACTAACTTATCACTTATTATATTTAGTTTGTTACACCTACCTACAACTGGCAAAGACATAGCGCCAGTCGATTTAGTGTAGTTGGTTATGCACTGTTTGACTTACTAGGCCACTTTCCTTTATGTTGTATCTTATCTATACTTTGTGTACATTGTATAGTGTGTGGAAGAAGAAGAAAAAACCAGCAAGAAAACATTTTGGCCTCCATCTCTCTCCTAGTGTTCTTGAGTGAGCTTCCTCTTGTGTATAGAGTGTGTATTTGGCGCAACACCTCAAGCAAGTCCCCCCACCACGTGATTCTTGACAAGAAGTACCACTCTAAGCACCTCTTCCACAAAGCCAAATTCCAACAACACATGAACTCACAAATGAACCCATTTTACACATTGCAAGATTAAGACATAAATTCTCACCTTATATGAGTCTCATGGTACCATGGAAAATTTGCATCACATTAAACCTTAAAATACACAAGTTAGTGGAGCCACGGAAACATTGGTTTGTCATTTTTAATGAGCCCCCGTGGATATGTGAATGGGAGTCATTATTAGAGACTTAAATAAAATGCTTAATGATAAGGTTTTAATTGACCTAATCCACATGAATGATGATAATTTTCTTGCTCTCACGATAACCTAAAATGGCAATTTGGACCAATTGAATTAATTGTAAACTAGACTACAAGGTTGTGCTCAAGCTATGAGGGCATGTCACATTATATTATGAGTTGGAAATCGATACTTAACAATACATGGATTGATTAGGACTAAAGTGACATAGATTGTAGCACAAGGCCACTAAGGTTGGAACTCCAAGAGCTTTATAGAAAGAGCCATTAGGCTTGGTAACAATGGAGGACCGAGAGGACACAACTATGTTAAACATGACCTTACTATTGTATATCTTGGTATGTGGTTTCTTATTTTTCTTCTCCTTAAACAATGAAAGGAAGGATGTCCCCTGCCACTATTCTTCTTTTCCTTCCCATTTGAAGTAAATATAATAGTCATATTCTCTCCATTCAAGAACTACATGAGTAGATGTGTTGCCTTCTTCTCCTTCTTTTCTTCTAAACCATGGATAAAGTTCTCATATATATATATCACTCTTCTTAACCAAACCCTATAGTATGAGAAATTTATCCATGGTTTAGAAGAAAAGAAGGCAACCCATCTACTCATGTATTTAGAAGTTTGATTGAGTCGCTTCTAACTTTGATTGTGTTGAACATGATCACCGGACGATAGTATTCTTTAGTGTGGATCTATTGGGACTACAACTGTGGTGGTAATTCAGAAAGGACATCACCTTCATGACAATTCCGAAGGCGACTGTAGTGATGTGACAATTAATAAAGCTGTCTGGTCTAATATCTAGTGTGAATTCAAGTGTTGATGATATGTGTGCTAATTATCATGATCAATCAACATGATCAGAGCTAAATCTAAAGAAGAGTGGCATGCAAATTGTTGGCTTACAACAACACAACCTGTTATAGGTTAGCATTTTGGCTTGTAAGGCATGTTTGTAAGAAAAAACATATGGAATTGCAATTATGCTTGGCATAGTGATCAACTTAAGAGAAACAAGCCTTAAGAAGTCCTATCAAGAGGCTCCTTCTACACTCAATCATCTGAACCTCATGATAGCTTGTGGCCTACCTCAATGGTGATCTTCTTCAACTACAAGGTTTCCTTTTAGCTATACTCCACTGGATTTATAAAGACAATCGAGTAAAGACAACATTGTTGCAAGTCCTACTCTCTCCTCATGAAAAGTACAAAATCCTTATCATGAGAGCTAGCATTGCCATCATTGAACTCCTTTAGTGTAGTTTGTGCTCCTCCCTACAACCATAAGGGTTTGAAAGCTCCTTATTATCATAGCTATCATTCAACAATGGCATTTTATGATGACCAGGGAACCTTAGAAAGAAACATGTGAAAGCAAGAGAAGTGTATATCTACCTTAAGAGGAAAAGGAAGCTACACTTAATTTGCATGCATTGGAGAAGTAGAGCAATGATATTGATGTAGCTATCACTTTTCATCTTAACTTTGTTTAAGTGTAGTTCAGTGCTTTACAACAGTAAAAAAAACAATGAAGGAAGTGGGCGAGTTCTATCTCACGTCAGAAAAAATGCTTGAAGTTTTGAAGTGACTTGATAAAGGTTAATGACAAGGGCTTAGTTTTGATCACTCTTGAATAATTTTATTCTCAAATGAAGTGAAGGGCCAAGCATAGTTTGGGGTTAGCATCATCGACTACTCCTAATCCATGGAAGTCCTTGGGTGAATCAAAGGGCTAACATCTAGGATATTCTCATATTAATTTGTGATTTGGGATCTAATCTCTTGTCAAGGATTGTAATCTGGGTTTTTCATAATATAGTGCATAATATTCAAAACATCTCTTCTTGTTCAACTAATTCTACCACTCTTCCTTCTCTTCCTTGAATCTCTTAGTAGAGACTCCACATCTTATTGGCCACCAGTGCATGTCTTTTCAATATCAATGTTGAATCCAATATGAGATGCCATGACAAGGTTGTAGAATGGGGACTGTCTGAATCATGAAGCTGACAAGGACTTTAAGAGGAATGTAGTAGGGAGTGGATGAAGTCAATAGAAAAGAGTGTACATGTAATTATGCATAAAGATTTGGATATGGATTGTAGGGTATGAGTAGTTCAAAAATTTATTGAGGTAGTAAAAATACAGTTATCGTATCTAGTCATAGATATGCGAGAATAGGAAATTACTGAACAAAAACCTAAGTAGATGGAGAATTTGGCAATGGAAGCAATTCAACTGATTGTAGAGAATGTGAGTCTATTTAATGGATAGGACCTATGTAACCACCTCAAAGCTTTTGAAGAAAGGATGCAATAGTTTGATGTCCTAGAGGATTATAGGATTGAATGTTTAGAATGCATTGATGAAAGTGGTGTCGTGATGCTACGCATCCACCACTGCAAACCTAAGGGTGGAGTTTTTCACCAGGAATTTGAAATCATTAGTCAGCGTCATTAGGAATTTATTTTTTGTTGTGTGTTCTTTTAATTTGCATTTTTGCATGAGTCATGAGCACACGTAGATAGGCTAGGCAAATTTTCTTCAGTGCATTCATAAATGTTGTGTGGATCATCACTTGATTGGTTGCATAGCATGGATTCGATTTTGCATGTCCTCTTCAAATCATAAATGATTGAGCATGAAGTTCTATTTCAAAGCATATTTTCTTGTTAGGACACATTGTACAACATTAACGCAAAGCATCCCTGTGGTGAGCGACTTTCACAAATCCTCACACAAATTCCGTGCGAGAACGGTTTAAAGGAAGAAGTTTAGGAGTTATGACAGATGTATGGTATAACTTGGGATGACTACAAGCATGCTCAAAAATATTGAAAAGAATGTTAATGTGCCCAAAAAGCTAAGGAGATATGATGGATGTATGGTATAACTTGGGATGACTACAAGCATGCTCAAAAATATTGAAAAGAATGTAAATATGACCAAAAAGCTAAGATTTGTATGGAAAATCGTGATTTATCTATTGAACTATTTGAGCTTCCACTGCTAGATGTTGAAGTGACATAGGATAATGCAGATAGCGATATAAAGCCAGAGATAAATGATGATGGAGAGATTCTTTCTAAGGATGATTTTTTACTATCTAACACGAAGGTGGATGCTATACTTATGGACATATTGCCTATAATTATAGAATCAAACATAGTGTTGGAGGGTTGTGATTATGTAGAGGTTTTGATTCATGATTTGTGCTATGTTTTTTCTATACAGATTGATGCTCAAGATATAGATGCATTGATAGATGTAATGCTATAGGAAACTATTACAAATGCTATGGTTGATAATGTGGATCTATGGTTTGTTGATGTGATTGGTAAAATTTCTAATGGGGATGTGATGATGGATCATATTGATGCTAATATGCAAGAGATGGATGATGCTATGAGAGTTGAAGGTATGAAAGAAATATATGTTTTAGATGAATACACCAATGCGCACATGGATGCTCCAACCATGCATAAACTCAAGGATATAGGATGTTACACTAATATTTCGGGTTACCCTTTGATCTCAGAGAATCTAATGAGTTCATGGGTATTAGTCATGGAAGGCTATATGAATGATGGATGTCATGCACTATCAATGCCTTATGATCTAGGTGGAATTAGAGATTGGAATTTTTATGTATTCTAGAATATACTGATGACTTGGCTATTTGATCCTAGTGGGAGGTTGCTTATTCAAAAAAAGAAGGTCATGATCATATTAGTGTTTGATCTAGGTGGCTACATAGTGTGGCACATCAGAGGGATATATAGGTTCGAAGAGGGTGGATGTCGTGATGTTGTGCATCCACTTATGAAAACCCTAGGAAAAAGGACATGAGCTAGATGCTTTGTGTAGCGAAAGTCAGTGACACTATCCATATATTTTGTTTTGGCTAGTGAGATTGATTGTATAGATGATCTAAGGTAGATGAATAAGACCTCATGCATGGATGGCCCATTTTTTGAAATGGTGAAATGGATGGCATTGTACGACTAATGAGTACATGCTTTTAGCATTGTTTGTGAGTACCCTTTACATATTTGGAAGAATAGAAGGAATGGTTAATGATCACTATATATGAGGAAGGTGGCTTATGGCTTTCTTGAGAACACCTCCATACATGATCTAGTGGATGTAAGTTGTGTGGCCATAAGGGTGATGATTGATAACATGGACAAGGATGGGAAAAAGCTCAACTTTCATTCAAATATGCTTGATTGGTGAATAATACTTGAATTGGAGAAAAAGAAAGAGAAGGAGAAAAATAAGTATTTAATATATATTGTCATGCATTGTGGGAAAAAAAGGGATTTTCCTTGCATGCTTTTAGGAACCCAAAGGAGGGTGGGGGTGCAACTTGCATTCTCGTAAAGAAGGATCTTCATGTGGGGGAATGTGGGAATACTATTATGCACAAGAGTAGCCAGTGTGTCTTCCCTCCTATTTTTCCTTTTGTGTATTCCCTAGACTACATTAAAACTCACCTTGCTATAAGGAGGCCAATGCTATAAAGAAAGGAGGGGAGCATCAGTTCAACAGACTCTTGGTTGTCTATAAGAAGAGTCTAAATTTTAACAACATACTGAATTTTTACTAGGGTTTCAACAGTTCTTGTGTTGAAATCATTATGTATACAACACTACAATTACAACACTACCTTGAAGATATACTCCACTAGATTTATAAACTTGACTTCAAGGTGGCAACAAGCCGAATCTCTCTCCATGCTTCTATTCTCAAGAAGAAAATTGAGTAAAGGTAAGACTATTTCAAGTCCTACCCTCCCCTAATGAAAAGTACAAAATCTAATCCTTCTGTTTTCCTTATAATGAGAGCTAGCACTATGATGAACTCCTTCTGTGTAGTCTATGGTCCTTGCTACTACCATCAAGAGTTGAAAGTTCCTTGTTATCATAACTACCATTCAGCAAGGGCATCTTATTGACTAAGGAACCTTGGAAATAAACAAGTGACAACAAGAGAAGGGTAAACCTACCCTAAGAGGAGAATCACGCTATACTTAATTTGCATATATTGGAGAAGTGGAGAAATTGATGTAGCTATCAGAGTTCATCTTAACTTTGTTTATGTATGTGTTGGTCAATGCTTTATGGAAAGAATGCAATGAAGGAAGTTAGGCTTTACCTCGTCTTACAAAACATACTTCAATTTTTGAAGTGACTTAATAAGGGTTAACTACCGAGGCTTATTTTTTATCACTCTTAAGAAGTTTTATGTTCAAATGAAGTGGGGGGCTAAGTAGAGCTTGGGATTAATGTCGACCACTACTAATCCCTGGAAGCACTTGGATGAAGTGGAGGGTTAACATTGAGGATATTCTCATATGAAAATGTGATTTGGGTTCAAAGCTTTTGATTGGGATTGTAATCCGGGTTTCTCATAGTGTTGTGCATAACATTGAAAGTATCTCTTCATGTTCAGCTAATACTACCAATGTTCCTCCTCTTTCCTGAATCTCTTGGTAGAGACCCCACCTCTTATTGTCCTACATCTGCATCCTTTTGACATGAGTGTTAAAACCCGATGCGAGATGTCATGACAAGGTTGAAGGATGGTAGACTTAGGAATCATGAAGCTGACAAGGACTTAATAAGGAATGTAGTAGGGAGGAGCGGACCTAGTTATTGAAAAAGTGTATACATGTAGTTAAGTGTGAAGATTTGGATATGGATTGTAGGATACATGTAATTCAAATATTAATATGGGAAGTACAAATGCAGTTACCATATCAAGTCATAAATATGTCAATGGATTTGGCAATGGAAGCACAAGAGGATATAGGATTTGGCAATGGAAGCACAAGAGATGATTAAAGAGCAAGTGGGCATATTTAATGGGCACGATGTATGTAACTATGTCAAATTTTTTTATAAAAGGATGCAACAATTTGATATCTAAGAAGATTGAAGGATTGAATGTTTTGAATATGTTGATGAAAGTGGTGTTTAAGAAACAGTTTTAGGAGATTCCACAGATATATGGAATATCCTAGGATGACTACATGTATGCTTTTAAAGTCTAGGAAGAATATAAGTGTGCCCAAAGAGCTAAAATTTGTATAAAAAATCATAATTTGTCTATTGAACTATTTGAGATTCCACTGCTACATGCTAAAGTTGCAAAGTATAATGCAAAAGTAAACATAAAGTCAAAGATTACTGATGTTGCATAGATTTCTTCTCAAGATTCTTTAAACTATCAGATGTGTAAGTTGATGCTACTATAATTGTAGAATCAAATGTAGTGCTGGAGAAATGTGAAGATGTAGAGGTTTTGATTGAGGATGCTACTATGTCTTCTACTATGTAGGTTGATGTTAAAGAAAGAGATGCATTGATTAATGCAATGCTAAAGGAGCTCTTATGCACATTTGTACTTAGCACTTTGATGGTTATTATGTTTCTCACATTGTCAGTGACTTATCAACTATTATATTTAGTTTGCTGCACCTACTTGTATGACATAATTATAGCACTAGTTGATTAGTATAGTTACTTATACACTGTTTAACTTAGTATATAACTTTTCTTTATATTGTATCTTATTTATACTTTGTATACATTGTATTATGTGTGGAAGAATAAGAAAAAATGAGTAAGAAAACGTTTTTTCCTCTGTCTCTCTTCTTGTGTTCTTGAGTAAGCTTCTCCTTATGTGTATAGTGTGTGTTTGGCACAACAAATCAAACAAGTTTCCCCATAACATGATTCTTGTTATGGTATTAGAGCGGTGCCATTAAGAGAGGCTAGTATTGAAGGCTAAAGTGAAGGAGAAAAAGCAAGGATTCAAGCAAGCAAACAAGGAGTAATAAACTCTCCCATTCTTCCACTTTCTCTCTTAGATAGTGCATGTGGAGGCATAGATTGTATATTTTGCACGACATAGCAACAATCTTAGATTGTTGTGAGATTTGATGTGCAAACAAAGGATTGTATATTTTGCAAGATAGTCATATACGTTTTTGGCCATTTGAGGCAATTTTGGGCCTCATTTAAGATCCACAAGTTTGCAAATAATAGTTTCAAGATATATTGCAGTTTTGGATGTATCAATCGAAAATGGATACATAGGTTATAGATTTCAAATTTGCAAGTTCTAAGGTGTTTCCCAGGAATCAAACACAAGTTTTATCTACAACAAGTTGCATACTCAATGTACTATTGAGTAGTCAATTAAAAAGGCTACTTAGTGTATCGATATGCACTTTTTGTGAAAGGTTGTAGAAGACTTGCTTTGTATTTTGTATCAATTCTATGATATTGATAAATAACAATGGAAATCATATCATTGAGAAGCTGGACAAGAACAATTCCATCATGGAAGTTTTGTGTGATGAACTTCCTTATTGGGAAGGGCCATTACGAGTATGCTAAATACAAAAGAACTTATGTAACTAAGTTGGTTGTTGGGTAACAATGACTGAATTATGTATGCAAATTCCTCATATAAATCCTAGCAAAGTTCTTCTGTGTTCATAAGAATCCCATGATTTATATTATGAACAATAAACTCTTTGACATTCACCCCCTCCTAACCTGCACATCCTTCGGCATGTGCCATTTCACAAGATTACAGGTTTAAGGAGGGCCTTCTTCTGATATATCTTCATCTTCATTTTCTAAGTCTTTTTCTTCCTGCTTGTCTTTAAGTAGATGGCTCATATCCAAGTCATCAAGTTCATAAGTTGAAGATTTTCTTCGTTTGAAGAGCTTGATATGTTTCTCGACTATTGCTACTTTTACCATGGTTCCATCCAATTCAGCCAAAGAGTAAGTAGCATTATTATGTACTACTTTTACTACATATGGTCCAAACCATCGCTTGGCTAACTTTCTATGAGCACTATATTGATTGTCTAGGCTGCTATCATAGACAAGTACCCAATCATTCTATTGAATAGCTCTTGGACAAAGTTGGTGATGCTTGTCAAACCTCTTCTTATTCTTTAATCTTGCTATTTTAAGCCTTTCAATGGCTGTCTTGACATCTTCTGGCCTTCTTTCAAGTTGCCTTATGCGCAAAGTTAGCAATTCTTCTCTATTCATACCTTCATCCCAAGGTAAGATACTCCATGTGACAATGGACTCTTCAATAGGCATAATAGGTGGCTGTCCATATATTAGTTCAGCCGGCATATAACCTGTTATTGCACTATGAGTAGTTCTATCAGCCCATAATGCAAATGGTAGCAATCTAGGCCATTTCCTCATCTTTCCTTTGCAAGATTTTGCTAAAGCTTTAAGAACTGGTTGATGACCTCTTTCGCTCTTACCCTTGCCTTCAGGGTTGTAGGCTGATATAAGAGATAGCTTGATTCCCAATTGAGCAAAGAAATGGCGATCCTCATCAACATCCAATTCTCCTCTATCAGCAGTTACTTTGGCAACACAGCCATACCTGCAAAATACTTCTTCAAGTAAAAATCTACAAACAACTTGAGTAGACTTTGTTGTCAAGGCTTTTCCTTCCACTTGATTTGTGAGATCTTCCCTACCAAGTACTAGATATCTCATGTTCCAAATTCCTGTAGGCATGGTTACTAAATCAATAACCCATCTATAGCGAATGGATAAAGGAAAGGTAGGATGAAGCCCATCTCTATGCTTAACCATAGAGTACATTTGACAAACATGACAAGATTCAACAAAATGCTCAATGTCTTTATACATGTTTTGCTACCAAAATTTCTCTTTTATTTTGGCAAAAGTGCCCCATATGCCTCTATGACCAGCAAATAGGCTTTCATGAAATTCTTGCATGACCTGTCTTTGAGTATTTTTTTTTCTCCAAGACTCTCTTAACATTAGGGCTTCACCCATTAATGATTAGAGGAGCTTATTCATGAGTTTATGTACACTTTTTGAGCTTGATTATGGGCTGGAATTTTCTGTTTTAAAACATGGCTGAAGTTAAAATTATGCTCCATCAATGCATTTCATGTACTATTGGTCCATGTCTTGAATGTACTTGAGTCTACCATCAAAATACTAGTTTCTTGGAGTTGTAATCTGTCTATGTACATGAGTTAAAAGCCATTTGAACTTGCATTTGGTATATGCATTTGGATTAAAAATTTGAGAATATCCTTTTATGTAATGGCTTATTTTTCCAAATGCATTTGATGTAATCAAGATAGTGACATTCATTCCATTCATACATGCTAAATACACAGAAAAAGCTTGATATCTTCTTCTTCAACCAAGTCATTTCTAAAACCCGAATCTTGTCAAACTCCATTATTTTTCCACTCTCCAAAACTTGAATCCCATATTCTTCTTCTGCTCTAAGCCCCGACAGTAGACCTTCAACCCCTAACACGACGACAAGGGAGCCCTCGAGGTGTACTTTCAGCCCATGTATGGAGGATGGGGCTGAAAATGGACTAGGACCAAAACTGGTACAAAACAGGTAGCTGTCTAGATGTAGACTGCAACCCAAAATAGATGTCATGGTTAAGTTCCAGCCAATACGGCCTCCTTGAGGTGTGGAAATTCATCCAATATAGATGTTGGGCACCAAGAGGTTTCCTTTATTGATAGGCCTTGCTATTTGATCAGGTATTCATGTATGGAACGGTTGCGGAGTTGCTTTTCACGTTGCCCAATGACCGCTTTAGGAATGTACTGAATAAGGCGCTCCTCATCTATGGGTGGTAGCTCCTCTACATTATCTTTGGGAGTACCAATGAAAGGTTTCAATTGGCTCACATGGAAGACATCATGGATCTTAGTAGTGGGAGGGATTTGGAGATGGTAAGCCAAGTCCCCAACCTTCTTAATGATTTTTTAGAGCCCATGGTAACGATGTGCCAACTTATTGCAAGAATCGTCCTTTAGTGTGGCCTAACGGGACTTGGGGACCTTGAGGAGTACCAATTCACCCTCTTGAAAGTCAAGGGGTCTTCTTTTTGCATCAGCATGGATCTTTATGTACTCTTGAGCCCTTTTGAGGTATACCTTGCATTGTTGAAGTAAAGCTTGATGCGGCCCAACTCTTCTTTTCCAAGGGGATTGAGCTTTTCATTGAAGATCACGGTAGGAAGGGGCACCCGATAACCATACAATGCTTCGAAGGGCGAGACTCCAATGCTCGAATGAGTGGAGTTGTTGTAAGAAAATTCACCCAAGTGCAACCATATGTCCCAAGAATTCTGCACATCATGACAAAAATGTCGCAAATAAGTTTCAAGCCACTTATTGACTCTCTCGGTCTGCCCATCCGTTTGGGGATGATAGGCTGTGGACGGAGCCAATTTGGTCCCCATGGAGCTGAAAATTGTTTGCCAAAACTGACTCATAAATTTGGTGTCCCGATCATGTACTATGACTTGCAGTAAGCCATGAAACTTAAAAACATGCTCCATAAACTGAGTGGCAAATTGAGATGCTATAAACTGGGATTTTGTAGGGATGAAATGGGCTGCTTTAGTGAGTCAGTCAACTATCACATATATGCTATCCCAACCCTTTTTGGTTGTAGGTAAACCAGTGATAAAATCCATGGTAATGTGGGTCCATTTTCCTTCGAGGATAGGTAAAGGCTGCAACAATCCACCCGATTTAAGAGTGCTATCTTTATTTTATTGGCAAGCCACACATCTAGACACAAAGTCTTTAAGATCCCGCCATAGGCCTTTTCAATGGAAGCTTTTCGAAACTCGGTCATATGTTTTGAAGACTCCTAAGTGGCCAGCAATCGGTGAAAAATGCATCTCTTCAAGGATCCTTTGGGTGAAGGGGGAGGCATGGGGAATCACAATATGGCCATGGATCCAAATGAGGCCATTGTGGAGCTGATATTGGGAATTGTCATCCATGACACCTTGCTGTAATTTCTGGAAAAGAGGGCTGAATTCAGCATCAAGCAAGTATGCCTCTTGGAGCTCTTCAATCCAATCATGGTGGAGTTCAATGATGGATGAAACCTTGCATGCCCACATGCGAGAGAGTGCATCAGCCACTACATTGTCCTTGCCACGGGTGTTGGTGTCAAGAATGTGGGAGAGAAGGAAGGAGTCTCGCTTGAAGCTTTCTTGCTTGCACAATGGGGGAAGACACACAAGGTGGAGGCTGAAAAACAGTTTTCCTCTTCTTAGTTGTGTAAGCCAAAAGAACTCAAGTACAAAGAAATAGAAGAACCCTAGATATGGGTCTCAAACCAAACTCAACTAACTAAGGTGGCATACTAACTGAGCCACGAACTAGAGTAGATAAGGATAGCTATCATGTAGCTATTATTCAGGGGCGGTGTACCAACCACATCTGCAACTGACAAGTCGGTGACATAAATACACAACGGTCACCCTGGCGTATCACGAGTGGAGCTCGATATCTCAACACTCCCCCTCGAGCTCAATCCCAATTCCTGCACACCAAGCAGGTCTCTGAACTTGCGCAGCTTCTCTGCGCCCAATGCCTTCGTAAATATGTCAGCTACCTGATCCTGTGTGCTGACATAAACTAGATCAATAAGACCTAGTAAAACCCTCTCTCGCACATAGTGATAATGCACCTCAATGTGCTTTGTTCTAGCATGATAGACTGGGTTATTTGCCAAGTGTATACTACTCATGTTGTCACAATAAATGACAACAGGCCCATCTGTAGACTGATGCATATCATAAAGTAGCTTATGCAACCAAGCTACCTCACATGCAGCCATTGCTGCACCCCTATACTCAGCCTCTGTGCTCGACAAGGCAACTATAGGCTGTTTCTTGCTGCTCCAAGTGACTGCAGCACTCCCAAAAGAGAACACATATCCACTGGTAGATCGTCTATCAGAAATACTACCAGCCCAATCAGCATCAATGTATCCATGCAACTGTATCTGAACCCCAGTCTCATAAAATAGTCCATACTGCAATGTGGACTTCACATACCTGAGTATACGTCTAGCCACATCCAAATGTGGTTTCCTTGGAGCCTGCATAAACTGACTTACCAATCCAACAGCATAGCTCAAATCTGGCCTGGTAATAGTCATATAAATCAAACTTCCTACTATGCGTCTGTACATAGTAGGGTCTTCTAGAAGCTCACCTGTATCTGTGCTCAGCTTCACATTCTGCTCCAAAGGAACTGAAATAGGCTTACAGCCTGTCATCCCATATTTGGACAGCATGTCCAATCCATATTGCCTCTGCAAGAGCTGTATCCCACTTGGTGATCTAATCACCTCAATGCCCAAGAAATAACGCAGCTCTCCCAAATCCTTCATCTCAAACTTCTGCTTCAATAGCATTTTCACATGAAGGATATCTTCATCACTGTCACCTGTCATAATCAAATCATCAACATAAATGACAAGTAGCATAATACCTTTCTCTATTTTTCTCACATAAAGTGAGAAATATGCCTTGGAAATCTGAAAGCCAATAGTGACAAGATACTGTCCTATCTTGTCAGACCATGCTCTAGGTGCTTGCTTCAAGCCATACAAAGCTTTCTTCAACCTGCAAACAAACTCAGGATGAACAGCATGCACATAACCTGGTGGCTGCTCCATATAGACCTCTTCTTGCAAATCACCATGCAAGAAGGCATTCTTTACATCCATCTGATGTAAAGACCATCCCTTTGATGCAGCCATAGCAATGACTGCTCTTACGGTTACCATCCTTGCAACCGGACTGAATGTTTCTTCATAGTCAATGCCATATGTTTGTGCATACCCCTTGACTACTAATCTTGCCTTGTATCTGTTCACAGAACCATCAGCATTGTGCTTCACCTTATAAACCCACTTACAGCCAATTGCATTCTTACCTTTAGGCAAAGGTACCAATTCCCATGTAGCATTTGCTTCCAAGGCATCCATTTCTTCATCCATGGCTTTCTCCCATTTTTCTTTTCCCATGGCTTGCTCAAAAGAAGTGGGTTCTGGTTCCTGTATCACCTTGACCATATATGCATAGTGAATGGCTGTAAATCCATCATATTTCAGCCTATCCACAGGATACCTAACTCTGGTAGACCTGTGCAAAGTGGGTTCACTCCCAGGTGCTCTCAAAACATCCCTGGTCTTCCTTACTCCAGGTGTAACAATAGAAGGAATACCCAACTCATCATCAATGCTCTGTTCTGAGCCACTGGATTCACCATCCACATAAGAGTTACCTGCATTCACATCAAACATGGGCTGATCAACCTTCTCTTTTCCTTTTGGTGATACCTGCATACCACTATCTGCATTACTTTGAGAAGATTCTCCTGATCTCAATCTGCCTTTCCATGGCGAAGAATGTGAACCACTGCTAGAGGACGCTCCAGGTCCACTAATATTTTGTGACTGCTGCTGTGAATTCTGTGCAGCATTACCATTTTGTGCATCTACATCATCAATCACATTTACTGGTTTATACCAGCTACTCATCTCATCAAAAACAACATCTCTGCTCACTGTAAACTTACGAGTAGAAGGGTTATAGCATCTATACCCTTTTTGCTGCAGAGAGTAACCAATAAAGATGCACTTCTCAGCTTTTGGATCCAACTTGGATCTCAGCTCATCTGGCACATGTACATAGGCAATGCAACCAAAAATTTTCAAATGAGAAATATCTGGTTTCCTACCAGTATACCTCTCCTCTGGAGTCATTCCATGTATTGCTGCAGTGGGAGTCCTGTTCATTATGTAGACTGTTGTAGCAACTGCTTCAGCCCAATAAAAATCTGGCAAGTCTTTTTCATTGAGCATGGCACGAGATACCTCTCCAATATGCCTGTTTTTCCTTTCTGCAATTCCATTTTGTTGTGGGGTATAACTGCATGAATATTGCTGCTTTATGCCATGCTCCTGCAAGAACTTTGCAAACTCATTTGAGAGGTACTCTCCCCCTCCATCTGACCTCAGGCATTTTATTTGCAGACCTGTTTCTTTTTCAGCCATAGCTTTAAGGGTTTTGAAATGCCCAAAAACTTCACTTTTCTTTTTCATAAAATACACCCAAACTTTTCTGCTATAGTCATCAATAAAAGTGACAAAATAATGACAGCCTCCAAGAGATGCAGCTTTAGTAGTCCACACATCAGAGTGGATTAATTCCAATGGCTTCTCACTCTCTTGAACATGTCTAGGAAATGGTTTCCTTGCTTGTTTTCCAAACTGACAGGCTTCACATACCTTATGCATTTCTGCAACCTTGAATTTCGGCAAACCTGCAACAATATTTTGGTCCTGCATTGATTTAAGTCGCTGTACATTAACATGACCAATGCGTTTATGCTAGATATCAATATCTGCAACTACACCGGTCCCATGTGCAAACATTGCTGCACTCAATTCAGACATGTCTGCATCCAATGTAAACATTCTGCCCTTCTTCTTTCCTTTTGCTATCAAGCGACCTTTATTTTTCATATCCTCAACAAAGCATCCATGAGGATTAAATCTGACCTGCAAGCCCTGTTCAACCATTTGACCAACAGAAACCAGATTCTTGGTGATATTCGGGACATGAAATACATCGGACAGGTATTTCTTTTTCCCATCCTGCATAGACAAGGGAATTTTTCCAATCTGCACAATAGGATGTGCAGTATCATCACCAGTCTCCACAAATCCTGGTTTTTCCATTTTCCTTGCATCCTCCATCCATTCTGCATGACCTGTCATGTGGTTTGATGCACCTGAGTCAACATACCATACATTGTTGCTTTCTTCTGCACTTGTCACAGAATTGTTCATGTGCTGCACCATAAACAGATGCTCATTTCTGTCATCACCCTGTCTACTAGAAGATGCATAATTTCCTTGTTGCAGTTTTCCATTCATGATGTCATTCTGCTTTTTGTAGCAGTCTTTAGCCATATGACCCACTTTACCACAATAGTAGCATTCAACATTACTGTTTGCATTTTGGCCTCTTTGCCATCCACCACGACCTCTTTGGCTCCCCCTGCCTCTAGAGTTACCACGTCCTCCTCCATAGGACTGATTTTCTTGAGTTTGCTGCATATTCTGATTTCTACCACGGCCTCCAAATCGGCCTCCTCTACCTCTGCCTCTACCTC